>NW_008387035.1:0-225 GCF_000622305.1 Nannospalax galili
TATGACATCACAATGCTCCAATGTGCCATCACTAGGTGCAATTGTGTCATAACATGGTCCATTGTGTCATCACCATGCTCAATATGCAAACACAGTGCTCAGTCTCCCCGTTTAATGCCCCTATGTGACATCACAATCGTCCTTGGCGACATAACAATGTTACTATATGACTTTGTAATATTCCATTATGATATCACTGTGCTCACTGTAAAATCACTGCACAGT
>NW_008387036.1:0-225 GCF_000622305.1 Nannospalax galili
ATTTTTGACCTTTTTATCTCTACATTTCACCCCCCTGACAGATTAGCAAGACCAAATCCCTGATATTAGATAAAAATCTTCTTTCCTATGACACTGCTTCAGGCCTGAGAAGGGGGATTGGGGGCCCTGGTTAGCATCGCTGATCTGTCATAGGGTTATGTGACCTTAAGACATAAACGATTTGAGTTGCATTCTGGAGAGGGAAGGGAGTGGTGATCAAAGACT
>NW_008387037.1:0-225 GCF_000622305.1 Nannospalax galili
AGGGGCTTGGTGAGGGGACATTCAGCATTGTGATGTCACATTGAGCATTGTAGTGACACATTGGAGGATTGTGATGTCACAGTGAAGCATTGTGATGATGAATTGGAGCACTGTGATATCACGTTGGGAGATAGTGAGTGGTCTTTGAGAACTGTATTTGCATATTGGGCATGGTGATGACACAATGGATCTTTGTAATAACACAATGGGTACTTTGTGATGGCA
>NW_008387038.1:0-225 GCF_000622305.1 Nannospalax galili
TTCACTGTGCTCCAATATGACAACACAATGCTGCAATGTGCCAATGCTTTCTCCCCACATGTCACTATATTTCTCCAATGTGCCATCACAATGTTACAATATGACTTCAGAAATTAAAATGTGACATCATAATGCTCCAATTTGCCAACATAATCGCCCCATGTGCCATCACAGTGCTCCAGGATGCCATCAAAATGTTACAATATGACTACATAATGTTCCATT
>NW_008387039.1:0-225 GCF_000622305.1 Nannospalax galili
ATGAACTCTGGGAAATGTTTTCAGATGTCAGGGCTTCAAGGGTCTGTATTCACCTCTGAAAAGAACACATAGCTGGTGTGGTGTTTTGGTCTTCTGTGACAATCCCGTGTTTTGGTCTTCTGTGAAAATCCCTTTTAACTTGTGCCTTTAGACCCTGGGTGCTCAGGTGATTGCTGATTTACTTCCTCATCTATCACTGGATTGTATTTGATGTCCTTCCTTACC
>NW_008387040.1:0-225 GCF_000622305.1 Nannospalax galili
AAAGTATCAGAGAGACTAAAGGCACTGTGAACCAACAAAGCTTGGTGACTGGTGCTCTAAAACAAAGCATATCCCACCAACATCTAGTTCTATCAGTCTTCCTTCTCAGAGACCCACTGGAAAAGTATTTATTCAACCAACACACACGCATGCATGCACGCACGCATGCACATGCCCCAGCTACTCATTCTTAAGTATAAGGGGGATAAGTGTTCTAGTTTGCTT
>NW_008387041.1:0-225 GCF_000622305.1 Nannospalax galili
AGAAATAAGTCCCCTCCCTCAAATCTTACAACCTCTACAGACATTCTGTGACCAACTCAACCTTCCAACAATGATAAATATTACTTAATTTTTCCATTTTTGACACATTTTCTCAGTCGAAAGATAAATATACAACTTATATAAGCTGATGGAGCTTTAAAAATATCCAATACAAAGAGGCCTCTTTATGCTGGGAATCACTGACTAGGTAAAAGTGAGGACCCA
>NW_008387042.1:0-225 GCF_000622305.1 Nannospalax galili
AGCCAGCTGTGGACGGCCTGCTGTGGTCAATGTGCCATTCCGAGCTTTGACCTTTCCAATCACGTACAGCTGCCATAAGCAAAGACCTGCCCCAGGTCTCTTCCCAGACTTTTCGGTGAATGTGAAGGATGCTAAGCTGGGTGTCCAGGGCCACTGCATAGGGAGCACAGGACACTGGGGCTCTCTCCTGAGCCTGTGGGTGGATCTGACCCAGAACAGACAGCC
>NW_008387043.1:0-225 GCF_000622305.1 Nannospalax galili
TGTTGGTGAGGGGGCAGGGCTAACTGAACCTTAACACCTTTTGCATACAATTCATAAGGAACGTGGTTAAATGCAAAGTGCTACTCTTCATTCCTTTTCTCTAGAGTATATACATTGCGAGAAGTACTGTGTTTTCTACAGAAAAGCATGCACTTAGATACAGATGGGACACACATTTTTCTTAAGCTACGTGACTGACATTGATGGCAATTTCCTTTTACATAC
>NW_008387044.1:0-225 GCF_000622305.1 Nannospalax galili
ATATGTAATAACCTGATTTGATTGTCAGCTTTTACAACCTCTACTTTAGGGCCCCTTACTGTACTTTATTTCATAGAACCTTTCACACCTTTAGGCTTACTATTCCTGAAAGTACTTTCTGTTTTCACTTTGTATTTGATTTATAAGAAACATTGTATCATATTGAAAAAATACTGGAATTTTATAATGCAAGCCATGTGACTTTATTTGAAGCCAATTTGTTTA
>NW_008387045.1:0-225 GCF_000622305.1 Nannospalax galili
TTCATATGACATTTGGGAGGGACTGACATACAAAGACATGGATTCGTGTAGTCTTTACCTTTTCCATATTTGAAACGCATGTGCCATCCATCTCCTGCCCTTCTTCCCTCCTCCTTTGTCATTCACACATGCTCAATATGATGTTGGTCCCACCCCTTTCCCCCAGCATGCTCCATGTTGCCCACAGTCACCCTGGATCAATTCCAGCTTTTTGAAAGAGCCTTC
>NW_008387046.1:0-225 GCF_000622305.1 Nannospalax galili
TACCAGCTTACTCAGTTAAGTAACAGTCCACCTAGAAGCAGTTGCAGTGGACGATGAGGGCCTGAACTCATACTCCCGCTTGCTGATCCACATCTACCAGAAGGTGGATAGCAAGGTCAGGATGGAGGCCACCGACCCACATGGAGCACTTGTGCTCAAGGAGAGCGATGATCTTGATCTTCATGGTGCTGGGAGCCAGAGCGGTGATTTCCTCTGCACCCTGTC
>NW_008387047.1:0-225 GCF_000622305.1 Nannospalax galili
AGAAGAGCCTGAACCAAGGTATTTCCAGTTCTACATGACAATAGATGGCAGCCCAGAAAACTACAACCAGCAAAAGTGTCTATTATAGTTGAGGAGGAAAGAAAAATCTTCCATGACAGGAATAGCCTGAAAGAATACATGCTCACAAAACCATCCCTTCAAAGAACACTTGAAGCCAGGCCTGGTGGCGTATGCCTTTAATCCCAGCACTCAGGAGGCAGAGAC
>NW_008387048.1:0-225 GCF_000622305.1 Nannospalax galili
CCTTAGTCAATCAATCTCCAACTTATTTTTTGAGGCAGTGTCTCTCACTAAATCTGAAGCTCACTGATTTCAATAGACAGACTGGTGTGCATGTTAGGGGATCCACCTGTCTGTCCTCCCTTCAATACTGGTGTTACAGGTACATATCACCACATCCAGCATCTACGTGGGTTCTGGGGATGAAACTCAAGCAAGCATTTTACTGATAAAACCATTGATCATGAG
>NW_008387049.1:0-225 GCF_000622305.1 Nannospalax galili
ATACATGCACTCATACACAAAAAATAAAAATAATAAAATATTGTTTTAAAGTGTCATGCCTGCCCCCAGCACAGGACACAAAGACTGAGGGGCCTCTGCCACCCTCTGACCCCCTGAGCTTGAACAAGGCAACCAGGCAGAGGTAGAGGCTAGGTCAGATAATCCAGGTAGAAAACCCACTGAGGCCACAAAGAGGTCGCCTATCTTCTCGCTGGAGTCCCACTC
>NW_008387050.1:0-225 GCF_000622305.1 Nannospalax galili
TCTTTAGATTTTCAAATTTAATAAAGTATAGCTTTTTGATGAATCCCCTTTCTTCTGATTTTTTTTTTTTGATATCTGTTGTGATGTTTCCCCTTCCATCTCTGATTTTGTTGATTGTAATTTGCTTTCTTTCTTTTGGTAAACTGGGCTAGGGGGTCCGTCTATCTTGTTTAACTTTTCAAAGAACCAGGTCTTAGATTCACTGATTCTTTGTATTGTTTTCTT
>NW_008387051.1:0-225 GCF_000622305.1 Nannospalax galili
CCCAGACTTCCATCCAGGTCTATTTGTATGTGAGCCTGGATGTATTCTTCCCGAGACTGGTTTATGGAGACTTCTGGGATTCTCTTTGAAAATGATTGGCTTCATGAGGTGACATTCTGCACTTCTCCTTGTACTCCTTAGCACCTGTGGTGATGGTTAGTTGTGACTAATGAGTTACACAATTTAGAATCTCCTGGGGGGAGAATCTGAATGAGGGATTGCCTA
>NW_008387052.1:0-225 GCF_000622305.1 Nannospalax galili
ACAAGGCAGAGATCAATAGAGGGGAGGAGCCACCCTTGGGGTTTTACCCCAAGATTTCAGCCCTTAAATCATGCTTTCAACTCGATCTGATCCTCAGGCATACCGGCCTTTGTCAGATGGATAAGGTCGCAGGGGAAGATCAATGGATCGCATTTGATGAGGAGAGAGCCCAACGATTGAAAGTGAAGCACATACTATGGAGTCATCTGGAAGGGAGTGGGGTGA
>NW_008387053.1:0-225 GCF_000622305.1 Nannospalax galili
TCCACAACTTCACAAGCGATTATTGTTTTCAACTCTTTCCCCCCATAGCTTAAGCCAGTTACAGTACTGCTACACAGACCACTGCCGCCCTTGACAACTCGCACTTTGACAAGACTTTGTCCCTAGATTCGCGGAGAATGCACGGTGCTGACAATCTTCATCTTTACACATGAGGATGAGGGGAGCGGTGTGCAATTACTTCCCGTGCAAGCCCTCAACACAGAA
>NW_008387054.1:0-225 GCF_000622305.1 Nannospalax galili
CCAGACTTCCTTTTTCAATTTTCTAAAACTAACCTCTAAACACCACATTTTCACTCTGTGAGCCACACCAAAATACAGGGATCCAAAACTTCTGACCTCTATGGGCACATTGAGGGGATGGGACAGGATTTACATATATCATAATGCATGAAATAGGGGCAGGCTATAAGAAGGTGCAATTAGAGGACACTGCCGAAGGATGATTAAGATGTTTTGTATCAGATA
>NW_008387055.1:0-225 GCF_000622305.1 Nannospalax galili
ATAGTGAGTTCCAGGCTAGCTAGAGCTACAGGAAGATCCTGTCTCAAAAAGACAAATAAAAATAAAAATAAGTAAAATTTAAAAAGCTCATAATGCTCTTTGTAAGTTTATGATTTTGTGTTGGGACACATGCAGCCCAAGGGCTATGGCTTGGATTTGCATGTAAGGAGTGGGGCTTAGCTGGAAGAAGGGCACTGGGCACTGTCCTTAGAGCTATATCTTACC
>NW_008387056.1:0-225 GCF_000622305.1 Nannospalax galili
ATAACGGAGCTTGGGCTAGATAGAAGGAACCACACAGGCTGAGGAGAGGCAAGGGACTGAAGTACTTCAAGGCTTAATAAGGTCACAGAATGCATGTCCTGTGAGTAGCATCCATACATTCATAATGTACCACATAATGGCCAAAGGACAAGTAGAGAAGCAGAATGGAAGGGCATTACAATGGGAAGGTTTGGACACCGAAGATCGACAGTCTCTGTGCATCAA
>NW_008387057.1:0-224 GCF_000622305.1 Nannospalax galili
GTGTGTGTGTGTGTGTGTGTGTGTGTGTGTGTGTATGGAGGCCAGAGGAAAACCTTAAGGAGTAGGTTATCTTCTTCCACCATGTGGGTCCCAGGGATCAAATCCAGATCCCCAGGCTTGGGATCAAGTGTTCCTACCTGCTGAGTTACCTTGTAACTTAATGCAGATTGTACATTAGATACCAATTGTTCTAAGAACACACAGTATAAGGAAAGCTTGCAAAA
>NW_008387058.1:0-225 GCF_000622305.1 Nannospalax galili
TTTCTTTACTAGTAAGTACTGTGTATCATTAAGACCTTGATGTGTAGCTGAGTAAATAAAAATTCAAAGGTATAACTTTTAAAATCTTATTTCAAATGCAAATGTTTCTTACTTGCCTTTCTGATAAAGCATGTGCTAATTTATTTTACTGATGTTTTCCATCACAAAAAATGAGCTCTAATATACAGTCATAGACATTGAACAAACAAACAGAACTGATTGCAA
>NW_008387059.1:0-225 GCF_000622305.1 Nannospalax galili
GATTATGGCTGTTGATTCAGTGCCCGAGATTGAAAAATAAAATCAGACCAGCTTCTAGACCCACAGGATGTGAATTGATTTTACCGAATCCATTTTCTCAGTAAGGCAGTCGTGCCCAGAGGAAGCTGTTTGCACCCATGTGTGCATCCTTGACCTTCCCAGTTCATTCAGGAAGGGGAACAGTGGGGCTGAACTGGGTGTCAGTCAGGCCTGTGCTGTTCATTC
>NW_008387060.1:0-225 GCF_000622305.1 Nannospalax galili
AGTTTGTATGACATTTGGGAGGGGTGACTTACAAAGACATGGATTCTTACATATGGATTCTCCATATTTCAAATGGTAGTCTTGGCCAGTTTTCCACACCACTCCCATCCCACCCCCATCTCCTTAGCTAAATGGCAGTGGCTCCACCCCTTTCTCCCAGTCCAGTGTGTTCCGCATCACTTATGCTCACCTTGGATCAACCCCAGCTTTTTGGAGTGTGGGAGG
>NW_008387061.1:0-225 GCF_000622305.1 Nannospalax galili
TAACCACTTCCTGCTTCCTAGCTTTTTCTTCCAGTTTATGCTACATCCAGCGTGGCAGGGGTTCAGAGAATCCTTGAAGAGGGTCAGCACAACATGAACGAAAAGACACAACACTTAATTAGAATTCAAGAGCTGGGAACCAAGAGGCCCTCTGCTGAGATCCCCAAGCTCCTGTTCCACTGTGTATATAATGCTTTACTATTGCATAGGCAGGGCAAACCATGT
>NW_008387062.1:0-225 GCF_000622305.1 Nannospalax galili
TCTCAATTTCAATAGAGACCCCAGCTTTTTGGAGATGCTGGGACCATGGGATGACCATCAAGGACAGTGGTAGGTGTGGAATGAAGCTGGCCTGGGTCTGTGACACAAGCTGTGTGTGATGTGGATGGCAGAGTCAGAGAAGTGGAGCTACCAGAATCCTATGCAGTCCAGAAGATCATGAATGAATCCCAGACAGATGTCCAGCCTCAAGCTACTTTGCTAGAC
>NW_008387063.1:0-225 GCF_000622305.1 Nannospalax galili
GACTCCCTGCCCCCTGCTCCTTGCCCTGTACAAATGGCTAGATTCAGACCTGCTGAAACGCCCCTGTCCTCCCCACAGCTGTCTATACTGACTGCTAGGTAGCGAGATGTGCAGGGCAAACCCTGTGCCTGCCACACATGCACTGGTAGGTTTCAGACCTTGATGATATCCACCACTTGACCACCTCCCCACATACACTACTAGGTGTTAGGCCCTGCGTGAGAA
>NW_008387064.1:0-225 GCF_000622305.1 Nannospalax galili
AATTTAAAAAGTTAAAAATGGTAAAGTACTATGAGTTTTGGTACTTAAAATTCCCACGAGTTCATTAACCATAATTAAGTATAATCCAGTTCAAACTTCTGGATTTGGGATATGTATTGCCATGTATCATAAAATAAGCTACTGTGCCGAGCGTGGTGGTGCACACATATAATTCCAGCACTCAGGAGGCAGAGGCAGGCGGATCTCTGTGAGTTTGAGACCAGC
>NW_008387065.1:0-225 GCF_000622305.1 Nannospalax galili
GCTATTGTGAAAAGGGCAGCAACAAACATGGATGTACAAGTGTCTCTGCAGAAGGAAGAGTTCATTGAGTATATGCTGAGGAGTGATATAACTGGGTTAAATGGTGGGTTCATTTTGAGTTTTTTAAGAGTTCTCTATACTGCTTTCCATAGGGGTAGCACAAGTTTGCAGTTCCACCAGCAGGAGATGAGTGTTCCCCTTTCCCCACATCCTTGCCAACATTTG
>NW_008387066.1:0-225 GCF_000622305.1 Nannospalax galili
TAGCCCTGGATGCTCTCAAACTACAGGTCTTCCTGCCCTGCCTCCAAAATGTTGGGGTTATCCAGTGTTTACCACCAGGCCTGGCTCCTTCTTACCTTTTAAAATCAAAACATCCTCTCTGTTTTGTGTATTGGTTCTTAATGAAATTCCTTAATCTTCTTGAAAGGGATTAAGGAATGCTCATCCAAGAAAAGCTGACATTTCCCAGCTTTATTGAAGTATAAC
>NW_008387067.1:0-225 GCF_000622305.1 Nannospalax galili
TTTTTTTTTTTAAACCATGTATCTCATCACGGCAACAGAAAAGCAACTACTTTTCACAGCTGACCAGTTAGAAGTGATCAGTAGTCAGTCAGTAATGATTTCTGTGCAATACCACCAACCACTAACTGTTGAACTGTCTCTGACTTTTCTTTGTAGAAATCCGAGAGGCCTTTCGTGTCCTGGACAGAGATGGGAATGGCTTCATCTCCAAGCAGGAGCTGGGCA
>NW_008387068.1:0-225 GCF_000622305.1 Nannospalax galili
TAGCCCTGGATGCTCTCAAACTACAGGTCTTCCTGCCCTGCCTCCAAAATGCTGGGGTTATCCGGTGTTTACCACCAGGCCTGGTTCCTTCTTACCTTTTAAAATCAAAACATCCTCTCTGTTTTGTGTGTTGGTTCTTAATGAAATTCTTTAATCTTCTTGAAAGGGATTAATGAATGCTCATCCAAGAAAAGCTGACATTTCCCAGCTTTATTGAAGTATAAC
>NW_008387069.1:0-225 GCF_000622305.1 Nannospalax galili
AAATCAGTCAATCCTGTTTCCTTTACTGAATTTGATTGTGTGTGTGTGTGCATGTTCATGTGCACTGAAGAAGGAAAGTATAATCTTTGGATGTTTTTTATTATTTTATTTTATTTTTAATTATATGAATGTGTATCTTTGTGTGGCATGTGAGTACTGGGCCCACAGAACCCCGAGGTACCCACAGAGCTGGAATTACAATTGGTTGTGAGCCATCCAATGTGG
>NW_008387070.1:0-225 GCF_000622305.1 Nannospalax galili
AGAGACAAATACTGCCTAGCAAGTTTTAAAAGCCAGAGGGAACCATATTCGTCCAACAACCTATTGACAAATTATACATAGTAGATCAAGAAATATATGTCTAGACAAGGCTTATCTGAGAACAACTAGTCTTTGCCCAAGCTTTATCTACATGGCACATGGAATTAAAAGTATCAGACTGGTGAAACTAACATTTTTGGATGTTTAACAAACATACTTTGAGGA
>NW_008387071.1:0-225 GCF_000622305.1 Nannospalax galili
AATGTGACCCAGCACAGGTCTGTGACTTGACCCAATCCTGCCCCAGTAAGGGCCTGTCATTAGTTTGTAAAGGTGTTGTGATGAGAGTTACACCTGTTCATGCACCTGGTCCAGGTTCCATGGTCCCAACGTGACCCTAAAACCGATTTTTGTACCAACGTCATACCAGAGCTGACACGTTCTGATGCATTCCAGCCTCAGACCAAGGACACAGCTTGCCACTGC
>NW_008387072.1:0-225 GCF_000622305.1 Nannospalax galili
AAGAAAAGCCACTTGTGTCCCTCTTTGCTGGGCCTGAGTTAGAGGGAAGGATGGCATGGGGTGAGGGACAGAGCAGAATCACCAAGAAAGCCCACAAGTGCAGCCTAATTTACAATTTCTATTTTTATTTTTTAATTTTAAATATTTTGTTATTTTAATTTTTTGTGTATGAGGGTATTGCCTGCATGTATGTAAGTGCACCTGTGTCGTGCAGTGCCCACGGAG
>NW_008387073.1:0-225 GCF_000622305.1 Nannospalax galili
AAGTTGTAAAAGCTTCTGTTTGGGTCCATTCTTAAATTATTTTATGAATGACACCTAAGAACACTCTAGGGGACCCTCTTTCTCCCTGTTTCATATTGGTAACCACGAAGGGATCCCA
Organism: Nannospalax galili; assembly: GCF_000622305.1. NCBI lineage: Eukaryota > Metazoa > Chordata > Mammalia > Rodentia > Spalacidae > Nannospalax > Nannospalax galili. Next base: position 119 of record NW_008387073.1, read on the forward strand.
AAATTCTAATAACATTTATTTGGTTGTCATGCAGAGATTTCCAAGCTCACACTGAATTCGGCTCTTAAGCTAGCAGGTGAACATTATCCATTTTGCTATCTTGCCTC
>NW_008387074.1:0-225 GCF_000622305.1 Nannospalax galili
GTTCAGTTTCCAGCACCGACATGGCAGCTAACAGCCATCCCTTAACTCCCATTCCTGCGGAATCCAACTCTCTTCTCTGGCCTCCAGGGTCATTGCACTACACGACACAGGTGCACTTACATTCATGCAGGTAACACACTCATACGCAAAAACTAAAAGTAATAAAGAGGTTCCGAAGAAGCCTCCGCAGGGGACCAGCTTGACAGGCGTCATGGATCCGCTGTA
>NW_008387075.1:0-225 GCF_000622305.1 Nannospalax galili
CCGTGGAGAGTTTCTGTTCTGGTCCTGTCTTTTTGGTGTTCTGTATGCTTCATGTATTTGTATGGGCACGGAGGGCTGCAAGGTAGACTTACACCCAGAGAGGCCTGAGGGCGGGAGAGTGGGCCAGGGGAGTTAGCCAGTGGTGCAGGTCCTGGAAGCAGGGAGAGGTGAGGCCGGGGCCAGGTCCCGTGGAAGCAGTGCTCCTGGGGCCCAAGGAAGGCACCA
>NW_008387076.1:0-225 GCF_000622305.1 Nannospalax galili
AAATAAAAATTTTAAATGCAATTTAAGGGAGAAAGGATTTATTTTGGCTTTAGTCCTACAGGGTATAGACCCTTCATAGAACGTTTATTCATGCTTTGGAAACTGGTCTAAAAAGTTCTAGAAAGACTATAAGCGGTCTTCAATTATAAAATGAATATTGAATTATTGAATAAGCTATCAGTTATAGAAGGAACGTGAAGCATTAAATACCATATCCAGGGGCTG
>NW_008387077.1:0-225 GCF_000622305.1 Nannospalax galili
CACATAGACATAGACACAAACACACACACAGAGACACACAGACACAGACACAGACACGGACACAGACACACACACACAGACACACACACAGAGACACACACAGACACACAGACACACAGACACACACACACACGGTGATGCTTTGCACTGCTCCAGGATACTGCCAGCAAGAAGGTTGTTGCCAGATGTGAGCGCCTCTGGAGTTGTGAGCCCAATCTAAACTCT
>NW_008387078.1:0-225 GCF_000622305.1 Nannospalax galili
TCAAAAGGTCTTTATTGTTAGCTATTACACGCCATATTTCTTCCTGCAACCGGCACCCACATCCCCCACCCCACTTAACTCTTCCTGTTCCATTATGTGCCTTAAATGCTTACGCCACTGCATTTAATTAACTGACCTCCATTGAAACGCCACTGAAAGCTCATTCCTCTTCCACTTAGCCCCTTATTAATTTCTGGACGTCTACGGGTATTCCAAATGCAGCAC
>NW_008387079.1:0-225 GCF_000622305.1 Nannospalax galili
CTGAGAGTTCCAGGACAGCTGGGACTACAAGGAAAGCCTGTCTCAGGAAAACAAAAATAATAATAATAATGCATTATAAATCATAAGACCTAAATGAGAAAAAAAAGTTCTTCCAAGTATGTCAAGGGGTAGAAAAAGTTCTTACATTTTAAAATTGTGATATACTAATTAGGGTGAATTATGATTTTATAAATGTAAATAAAACGTTTACAACCACCTAAAATA
>NW_008387080.1:0-225 GCF_000622305.1 Nannospalax galili
GAGGGGCGTGGTCCACAGCGACCGTACCAAAAATATGGATTCTCAAGGGGGGAAGAGAAGACAGTGTGCCTCAAGAACACGCACTCTGCTCTAGTGGGCGGAGCCTTGGCCCTGCTGGCCACGCACGCACCCCCTGAGTCTGGTGCGCGTTGGTAGCGCCTCAGTGGTGCGGGCTTGCGTCCTACCCCGGTGCCTCAGAGTGCTGCCCGGCCGCGCGCGGTGAGT
>NW_008387081.1:0-225 GCF_000622305.1 Nannospalax galili
TGGAAGCAACCTAAGTGTCCCTCAACTGACGAGTGGATAATGAAAATTTGCAACTGATTATGACTGGTAATAATCAGATACATACAGATTAGAGACGCATGTACCAACATCACAGTGTTATTAGCAAAAACAATTTTTCTGTAAGAAACAGTATATTTTAAAATGAAATGGAGGTATTTTTAAAGGTTAAAAACTCATTCAATTTTATGTCTTACAGGGTTTATA
>NW_008387082.1:0-225 GCF_000622305.1 Nannospalax galili
AACAAACAAAAAGGTGGTACCTTATCCGCAGTTTGAATGAATAAGAACAGAAGTACCACTGAGAACAAAGCAAGCTCACTTCAGAAAGATGTAAAGGATAGTGCTCCTGGAAACCCAGGGAATCACGGGCTTCTGCAATGACTTTCAGCACAATTAATGAAAAAGCCAATGTCATCATAGTAGGATATTTTCAGTAAGAAGTGACTTCCCGTAGGAAGGGAAAAC
>NW_008387083.1:0-225 GCF_000622305.1 Nannospalax galili
GTTAAGCATCTGTTTAGGCGATTGATCTCTTCTTGGTTTAACTTTGGTGGTAAGCATGATTTTTAAAATTCATCCATTTCTTTTAGATTTTCAAATTTAACTGAGTATAAAACTTTAAAGTATTCCTTTACAATGTTTTGGATTTTTTTGGTGTCTATTTTAATGTTTCCCCTGTCATCTCTGAGTTTGTTGATTTGGATTTGCTCTTTCTTTTGGTAACTGAGC
>NW_008387084.1:0-225 GCF_000622305.1 Nannospalax galili
TATGAAATTAAAGTGTGTGTCATAGCTGCAATTCTTAACAAGTGTTTTTCTGCCTCTTCTAAGCTCCATCAGGTAGTTGGCCTTATAGGAATGAGGTCTTCATTTTATTGACTACTAACTGCCTGATTTCACTATTAACACCTAAAGACTCCCTGTGCCCTAGGCCATATCAAGGCTATGTGGCCCTGCCCTCAGCTTTCAGCAAGACTTCTAGTTTTATGTCCA
>NW_008387085.1:0-225 GCF_000622305.1 Nannospalax galili
CAAAAATGACAAAAGTATTTGGGAGCTCTTATCTAATCCCTAAAAGTTTTAGGGTTACTACTTCAGAGGGGGAATGTTAGAGTAGCAAAACGCCCCATAAAAAATAAATAAAATGAAATAAATTTCACTTACCCAGTACTCAGTGACCATCACAGAAGAGGAAGTAGAAAGACTGTAAGAGCCAGGGAGGAGGGGGAAGACCATATGGAAACAGAGTCCTACAAG
>NW_008387086.1:0-225 GCF_000622305.1 Nannospalax galili
GGTAGGTGCTATTCTCTAGAACTGACAAAACTGAACCATCATTGAAGACTGGGACACCCGGCTAAGCTTGGGTGAGTGGGGTATTCAAAAGAGTGGGGCTGGGCTTCTCTCAGGTCTGGGGAACTCAAAGGTCTAGGCGGTCCAAGAAGCTGTAGGACCAGTGTAGAGAAGAGTGCTGGGGATAGGGGACTTGCTGATGTGTGCATGGATATGCAAGACTTGATC
>NW_008387087.1:0-225 GCF_000622305.1 Nannospalax galili
AAAAACAAAACAAAATAAAAAGTCTCTAGAAGATATGATATGCTCACCACCTGCCTGTTCTAATAAAGGAAATATAGTACTCTAATGAAATTTCCTAAAGCCGTGAATAAACCTAATATTGAATAAAAATTCAGAGGGACACTACACAGCATCATGGATGAAGGTGGCCACCAGCAGCCTGCTGGCAGAGCCACTAAGGTCACATCCTGCCTGAAAACAGTGACC
>NW_008387088.1:0-225 GCF_000622305.1 Nannospalax galili
TTCTTTTACCAGTTCCATATAAGTGAAGATAAGTCAAGAGGTCCTGCTTGAATGGGGCTTTGCTTGGAAGCACAGAGGAAATGTTTCCTCTGTATTGACCCTCCTTCTTGCAGACTGGATACTGGTTTGTGTTCCTCTGGTGGGGTTTCCATGACCTTCTTGAAGAAGAGGACTGGTGATTCATCACAGTTACAGAACATGTCAATAGATTCCTGTAGTGCCCTG
>NW_008387089.1:0-225 GCF_000622305.1 Nannospalax galili
ATAGTCCAAGGGGAAAGAAAAATCTTCCATGACATAAATAGGATGAAAGAACTCATGTCCACAAAACCAGCTCTTCAGAGAGGTCTGGAAATAATACAAAGAGCTGAAAAAGGGAATGACTATACCCAAGGGATTGCAGAAAGAAATTGAATGAAGTTATAACTGTGGAAAAGCACAGCTATATCAAGATGTAAACAGAAATAAAAATGACAGGATTCAATACTC
>NW_008387090.1:0-225 GCF_000622305.1 Nannospalax galili
ATGAGGGAGAACATATGTCATTTGTTTTTCTTAGTCTGTGTTACTTCACTTTCTATAACAGTTTCTTAATCCATCCACTCACCTGCAAATTTCGTGATTTCACCTCTCTTTGCTGCTAAATACAACTCCATTGTGAAAATATACCACATTTTACTTCACCACTTGTCAGTTGAGGGGTAAATAGGTTGCTTCCATCTTTTAGCTATTGTGAAAACAGCAGCAACA
>NW_008387091.1:0-225 GCF_000622305.1 Nannospalax galili
GAGAGTCCAGAAGACAGGCGTGACTAATGAGCTTTGTAAGTGAGTGACAGGCACCTGAACTTGTCTCTTCCAGCCATGTAACATGTAATATGCAGATACCAGAACAGTTTGAAATCACTGACTTTTAAAAATTATGGTTATAGTCATGTGACCAATTATGAGTTAAATAACGTGTGTCCTTTAATGCTAAAACTATGCCTCACATTGTCCTTCCTTCCAAAGAAA
>NW_008387092.1:0-225 GCF_000622305.1 Nannospalax galili
TGCCCACTGCAGTTGAGCCAAGTCACCCCTGAGAACTAGCACAGTTGATTTATCAGCTCCTTTCAGGTTCCAGCACATCACAGTAGGTAGGGATTGAGAAAGCTAAAGTTGGTACCTGGTTCATTTTATGATTTTAATCAAGAGTTTGATATTTTTATGTCATAGCCCATGAGTAGCAGAAAAGGTATGGAATGGGGTGCCAGGTGGTATAATGCACCTGATATA
>NW_008387093.1:0-225 GCF_000622305.1 Nannospalax galili
ATGGGGATAGTTTTAGATATATGGGGATAGTTTTAGATACACACACACACATATAACACACACACACACACACACATATATATATGTATATATATATATGGAGATAGTTTTAGATTCATGATTGAATTCAGTTTGACAGTCATGGAAGCAAGAGGCAATTACCCTCTGAGCCATCTTGAAGGGTGGGCTCTTGGAGAGAACAGGGAACTCACAAGACCAAACTGA
>NW_008387094.1:0-225 GCF_000622305.1 Nannospalax galili
CATGCAGGCAATACATTCATACACATAAAATAAAAATAATAAAATAAAAAGTACTTTGTAAAAGAGAGAAAGAGAAGAAAGACCCAAGCTGGCATGCTTGCACTATGTCAAATGTGGAGCCCTGTGCCGTGTCACAGTGCTGCAGGAGGAAGGCCCTCCCCACATGCCAGCCTTCAGAGCTATAAGCCAAATACACTTTTATTTCTTTTGTATGTGTGGATGAAC
>NW_008387095.1:0-225 GCF_000622305.1 Nannospalax galili
TCTTCCCTGGAGGGTCTCTTTGCCTTTTACCTCCTTTGACCCAGCTCCGCTTTCACTGTCACCCTCCTGTACCTTCTCAAAGACTTCTTTCCTGTCCACAGCCTTAGACCACCAAACTCCTGGATCTGGATGGGGCACTCTTTGCTTTGCACTGTGGACGTTCAGCTGTATCTGTTAGCTTCAGCTGCATAACAAGTTACCTGGAGACAGCAGTTGTAAGACTGC
>NW_008387096.1:0-225 GCF_000622305.1 Nannospalax galili
TTTACATGATTATCATATCACATGCAACAATTCAATATCCTAACTACTTTATAAATCTCTCCTGAATCAAAATTTCATAATCTCCGGGGCAGACACCATACCTTACTCATCTGTGACACTCTAGTTCCTAGTTCATTCCTGAAATACTGTAGTTGTCCAGAGACTATTCAGTCCCACCTGGCAGATAATCACTATGTGCAGTTTAAACTGTCTTCCTTAGACTTA
>NW_008387097.1:0-225 GCF_000622305.1 Nannospalax galili
GTAGAGGTGATAAACATTACCACTGAAATCTACCTGATAACTTTATATCCATACTCAGGTAATAAGGTTCTGAGTGTAACTTACTGTGATTACTGTGACTGGTAATAATCAGATATATAGAGATTAAAGACACATGTGCAGACTTGTGTTAGTAGTACTAAAAATGTATGAAATAGCATATCTTAAAATGAAATGGAGATGTTCTTTAAAGGGTAAAAACTCATT
>NW_008387098.1:0-225 GCF_000622305.1 Nannospalax galili
CAGGGTCTCTCACTGAACTGGGAGCTTTACCATTTTGGCTAGCCTGGTTGGCCTCTGTCCCCTAGCATTGAGGTTATAGATGCACACTGCCATGCTCAGCTTTTTACATGGGTTCCAGGGATCCAAACTCGCATCCTCATGTTTCTGCAGTGGGCACACTTTACCCACTGAACTATCCCTCCAGCCCATGCCTGGTGTACCACCATGCCTGACCTTAGTATAATT
>NW_008387099.1:0-225 GCF_000622305.1 Nannospalax galili
GTGGAATAGGGACAGAATTCGGCAGGACAACGCTCCTGCAGCAGAGGAACTTGCAGCACCGGAGCCCCGGACAGTGATCTATCTGCCGCCGCTCCCAGAGAAGCCTGCGGATCCGCCATGCCATTCTGAGAGTGCACATGGGAGCCCCGAGAACCCAGCGTGCGCCCCCCCATAATCTCTCACCAAATGCTATTATTTACTATTGTATTTTTCATGATCCTAGTT
>NW_008387100.1:0-225 GCF_000622305.1 Nannospalax galili
TGAGCCCACCAAATGTTCGCAGTCAGGTCCTGAGGTTTCCCTTCCGCTTGGGGACTTAGCTCAGTTGCAGATTCTGTGTCTTTGCTGAGGCAGCTGCTGCTGCTGCCTTAACAGCTGTCAGTGATCCACTCCCTGCAGCTCCTTTACCCTGGAGGCTTGAGCCTGCCAGCACCCAGAAGGCTGTCAGAAAGGTCCAGGTAGGGGGCCCCACCTACTCCAACACTG
>NW_008387101.1:0-225 GCF_000622305.1 Nannospalax galili
AAGTAACACAAACTCAGAAAAATAAAAGATGTATGTTCTCCCTCATTTGTGAATCCTTGCACCCAATCCTTTTGTATTCTATGTTCTTTTAATAAGATGATGTGTACAGCAGTCTCTTCTCTTTGAAATAACTACCGTCATCATGATTTCATCTGTGCCTGCTTGCTAAACATTGTCACAATTGGGTTTGTTGACAGTTGTGCTCCTTCATTAAAGGAGGGCAAG
>NW_008387102.1:0-225 GCF_000622305.1 Nannospalax galili
GACCATCTTTATGGCAGAGAGGGCAGGAGACACGAACATGTGCATGAGTAAGTGGGCAGGTGACACGACCATGTGCACGTCACAGATGCCAGGTGACACGACCGTCTGCACGTTAGAGTGGACAGGTGACACGACCAGCTGTACGTCAGAGAAGGCAGGTGACAAGACCATGTGCACATGAGAGTTGGCAGGTGACATGACCATCTTTATGGCAGAGAGGGCAGG
>NW_008387103.1:0-225 GCF_000622305.1 Nannospalax galili
TTTTCTTTCCCCTTCAACTATAATAAACAGTTGTGTTGGCTAGAGTATTCTGGACTGGTCATTTAGATCTGTGAATACTTTGGCCCAGCCTCTTCTGACTTTCGTAGTTTGCACTGATACGTCAGCTGTAATTCTGAATGGTTTTCCTTTATATGTGAGTTGCTGTTTTTTTCCTGCAGCTTTCAGTATTCTCTCTTTGTTGTGTACATTTAGTGTTTTTACTAT
>NW_008387104.1:0-225 GCF_000622305.1 Nannospalax galili
ACTGGACCAGGTATGTTGAACACTCTCCAGTGGATGGTCACATACTGAAGAGTATATGGGTAGCACAAATCGGACTCAGTCGATTTTTTTAAATGAGGATACAAAGTTGGGTTAATGGGGAATGGGGTGCATTTTGGAGGAGTTGAAGAAAATATGATCAAGGTACATTATATAAAATACTCAAAGATTTAATAAAAATACTTATTTTAAAAAGAGCTAAAACAA
>NW_008387105.1:0-225 GCF_000622305.1 Nannospalax galili
CATGAAAACTGATGCTATAGAACGCAGCATGATGGCGGAGTCTGAACACGAAACTGAAGAAGAATTCAAAAACTTTTTAATGGGAGTTGTGCAAGAAATTAACATACATTTATAGGATATTATATTTACTTATGCTTTATTGAACTTCAAATTTTATATTCAGTGTAAACATTGTGCATTTTCTTCTCTTTTTATGAAAATCCTTTTTTTTTTTTAGGTTTCTGG
>NW_008387106.1:0-225 GCF_000622305.1 Nannospalax galili
TATCAACAGTTACCTAAGTGAACTTAAAGCTCACTCAGTGGGAAGGAACTCATGTGTGGCACTGTAAACACAGCCAAGTACACATAGTGAAGAGGTCACAGATCTTAGAGAATACCCTAACTATGTCACATTCCTAGACAAATGTAATCTGTTATTTACTGTATGCTAAATATGATCCTTGTATTTCTAGACAAATATGGCAGTTACCACTCATAATCAGAAAAG
>NW_008387107.1:0-225 GCF_000622305.1 Nannospalax galili
TGGTAGGTGCTCACTCAGTGGGCAATTTTCTTTTGAATAGATTTGAAGGTTTGTGAAAGGGAGAAATGCAAGAGGGAATGAAGGAATGAGGGAGGAAATGGGAGAAAGAAAGAAGGAGGAGGAAAAAAAGAAGAGGAAGAGGAAGAGGAGAAGGAAGAGGAGGAAGAAGAGGAAGAGAAGGAGGAGGAGGAGGGACTTAAAGGGAAAAGAAAAGGAACTACATTT
>NW_008387108.1:0-225 GCF_000622305.1 Nannospalax galili
TGATGGCTTCCCCAACAGGAATCAAAAATTACTCAGGAAAGAAAATTCTTAGGGTTGTGTGTAGCCCCTGACAAGTTGTGAACAGATAAATACAAGATGTTAGGATAGTGTTAGAGCAAAGGGCATGTCTCATTCAGAATGATAATCAGTGGCTCTGTGCCAAACAGAATTGGGGAAGGTAGGATGCTGAAGCAACATAACCCTAAAAGGCTTCCAAGTTGAGAA
>NW_008387109.1:0-225 GCF_000622305.1 Nannospalax galili
GAAGCTATATAACACTATATGAAAGAATTTAAATCTAAGAAATTAAAAATTACATTGATGATGTTCCTTATAACATTAATAGGTGACAATAAAATGCACAATCCCATTTGATACATAATAAAATTTCAATACTGTGGGCTTCTAAATCACCATTAAAATTGGGATTTTGAAAATTATGCTTCTCAGTGTTAAAATTATCCATGTCTAATAACTTGTCTTATTGCT
>NW_008387110.1:0-225 GCF_000622305.1 Nannospalax galili
GAAGAGATCAACAGTTTAAACAGATCCATAACATATAAGGAAATCGAAACAATAATACAAAGTATCCCAACTAAAAAAAAGCCCAGGCCCAGATGGGTTTATAGCAGAATTCTACAAGACATTTAAAGAGGACCTCCAACCAACACTAATTAAACTTTTCAAAATGATAGAATAGAGGGAGAACTTTCAAATTCCTTCTACGAAGCCAGCATCACTCTAATACCC
>NW_008387111.1:0-225 GCF_000622305.1 Nannospalax galili
CAGCTCTCAGGAGGGAGAGACTGGCATATCTATGAGTTTAAGGCCAGCCTGATCTACATAGTGAGTTCCAGGTCAGCAAGAGATACATATTGAGGTCCTGTCTCAAACAAAAGACTCAGGAAGTCCTAAAAGGAGGTCCATTAAGACTCAGGAAGTAAACAAATCAAAAGTTTCAGGAAATCACTGAAATTTACCAAGTGCACAAGGTCCCCCCTATTCCTAAGG
>NW_008387112.1:0-225 GCF_000622305.1 Nannospalax galili
GTTGTGACATAAACATCGTAGTAATATATTAAAAATGAATGTAAATGGAAGTGAAAATTACATTACTGTGAAACTTACCTTCCGACTCCTAAGTTAAGCTTTAGAGATTTGTGTGAGTGGGTAACTGTTGGGTTTTGAGAACACTGCACATTTCTGTGTGACCCAAAATAATTATTTCCTTTATAATTTATTCAGCTTGGCAGATGCTTTTAATTTGGTGGGTTG
>NW_008387113.1:0-225 GCF_000622305.1 Nannospalax galili
AATGTTTAAGTGAATATCTAAGAAATACTTGGTTTCACTTTCTCCTCTAAAACCAAATTTGACATTTATCTCCATTTTACAAAAAAGATTTAAATTTGAGTACTTTTAGGTAAAAACTACTCATATACCTGCAAGCAATACACTCATACACATAAAATAAAAATAGTAAAATAGTAAAAAAAATTTTGTCATAGAAACCTTTGATAAAAAATGAACTACTCTCAT
>NW_008387114.1:0-225 GCF_000622305.1 Nannospalax galili
TATGGTGACGACACAATGGATCATTGTAATGACACAATGGTGATTTGAGATAGCTCAAAGAGCATTGTGACGGCAAAATGAAATATTGTGAATTCATACTGTAACGTTGTGATGGCACATTGGAGCAATATAATGGGACACTGGGCCTTAATGTAGACGCATTGGAGCATTTTGATGTCTCATTGGATTATTGTGATGACACGTTGGAGAATTGTGATGTCAGTT
>NW_008387115.1:0-225 GCF_000622305.1 Nannospalax galili
TGAAGCCATGGCCTTGGAGACTGGGAAGGGAAATGGGCTGAGGACCCACTCCCGGCCCCCATCTGGAGCCTTGGATTGGCTGTAAATTTGCCTGTAGACCCCAAATCACTGTACCTCACCCTATAGTCACACCTACAGCTGTAGATTTGAATCTGCTTCAGGGGTGAGGGTCTTCCACTGGTCCTACTGCACCCCTGCATGCTTTTGGAACCAGCTGAGATGCCA
>NW_008387116.1:0-225 GCF_000622305.1 Nannospalax galili
TGACACGACCATGTACACGTCAAAGAGGGCAGGTGACATGACCATGTGCACATTAGAGAGGGCAGATGAAACGACCATATGCACATCAGAGAAGGCAGATGACATGACCATGTGCACGTCAAGGAGGGCAGGTGACACAACCTTGTGCACGTCAAAGGGAGTATGTGACACCAACATCTGCACATCAGAGGTGGCAGGTGACACGACCATGTGCACATCAGAGGG
>NW_008387117.1:0-225 GCF_000622305.1 Nannospalax galili
TTACATTTTAAGTGTAGAAATCCTTTATACTCAATTATACAAAAGTGCTTCTAATTTAAAGAATTTAAAACAATTTATTGAATCTTTGAGACTCACAATATCCAATTTGTTGATAATTAGATCCCCTCCATTGTCCACATCACCCCTTACTGCACCTTGTCGAATTTAGTGTATTCTATTGTGTATATAACAAGGCCAATAGAGTCTAATTTGTGACCCCAAATG
>NW_008387118.1:0-225 GCF_000622305.1 Nannospalax galili
TTACATACATGCAGGCAATACACTCATACACATAAAATAAAAATGAATAAACAAAAAAAAAGAGTTGCATTCCTTCCTGTGTACTCTGTATCAAAGACTTAGCATCACGCCACCCCTAAATGCACAGGCAGAGACAGGCTTTGCGGAGACCTGCCTTTAGAGGTACAGCAGCCCACAGATAAATATAAAATAGAGACTGAAGCCAAAGCCTCAGAAGTAAGGAAC
>NW_008387119.1:0-225 GCF_000622305.1 Nannospalax galili
AGCTAAAGGCTACAGAACAAGCAACAATGCCAGATGGGATACCTTCTTTTGAGTTGTTGGCCAGGGTGGCCAAAGGGATTCTCAGATATTAACCCAGCGTAGAACTGGGAAAATGAGCAGCAGACTTCAATCTTATCTAAAGGAATATTGACAACTGATTGCTGCTAAATGAGAGACAGCTGACCCTCCTAAAACAAAGACCTCTAGATAGGCTGACTAGATTCA
>NW_008387120.1:0-225 GCF_000622305.1 Nannospalax galili
CTAAGAACATTCAAGAGCATTTGTCTACACTTGCATCAGGGAGAAGGGGCATTGAGAACTCCAGTGAAAGGGAAAACTGGATCAGTTAGGGGGAATGAGTAACAAAATCCCAAGTACAGGAAAACTTAAGATAAGAGATGTTCTCTCTTGTCAGTTCTTTTCAGAGATCATTCAGACAAGTCAAGTCTATGTTCTATCAAAATAAAAGCAGCTTAGAACTAGAAA
>NW_008387121.1:0-225 GCF_000622305.1 Nannospalax galili
TGCTCCAATGTGCTAACACTATGCCCAAATGTGCAATTTTACTGCTCCAATTTGCCATCACAATGTTAAAACATAACTTCACAATTTTCTATTGTCACATCACAATTCTCCAATGTACCAACACTATCACCCCTTGTGCCATTATATTGCTCTTATGTGCCATCACATTGCTATAAAATGTCTTCACAATGTTCAAATGTGACATCACAATGCTGGAATGTGACA
>NW_008387122.1:0-225 GCF_000622305.1 Nannospalax galili
CCACGGCAACACCCACCCCCACGAATCGGCAGCGGAGCCAGAAGATGAGCACCTGGCCAGAGCTCGAATTAGGACACACAGCATTTCCAACAGACCACTGGTGCCTCATAGGGCAAGGGCAGGACCCACCTAGTGACCAGATGGCCCTGGCGACATGTCTCCTCTGTCCCTAGAAGGCACGGCCCTGGCAGGACTAGGACTTGAAGCCCCCATCCTTTCCTCCGT
>NW_008387123.1:0-225 GCF_000622305.1 Nannospalax galili
CACACCTGGGAAGAGAAAATCTCACTGAGGAGTTTCCTCTGTCAGATTGGCCCAGGGCCTTGTCTATGTGGCATTTTCTTCATTGCCAGTTGGGTCAGGAGGACCCAGGCCACAGTGGGTGTCACGATCCATGGGAAGTTGGGTAGGGACTCTTAATAGGAAGGTAGGTGAACGTGAGCCTTAGAGCAAGCCAGGAAGCAGCGCTCCTGCGCTGTCTCTGCATCA
>NW_008387124.1:0-225 GCF_000622305.1 Nannospalax galili
GTTAGGGTGGGACAACAGAATATCATCCATATAGTGAATAAATTGTACACTCTGAGGGATGGTTGAAGTGGCTCATGAGACAAAAGCTGACAAATGGTAGGACTGTTTTTCATTCCTTGGGGAAGGACTTTCCATTGATGTCTGAGGGCTGGCTTGTGGAAGTTCACTTCCCAGACTGTAAAGGCAAAGTGATCACGATCTTGGGGGGCCAGCGGGATTGAGAAG
>NW_008387125.1:0-225 GCF_000622305.1 Nannospalax galili
TTCTATTAGAAAAAAATCTTACTTCTGTGTTGAGGATTTGTAAAATCAATCTTTTGTATTATATTTCTTGTTTAGTTGAACAACTGGTTCATAATCACACTATAAGATATGAATAGGAGACAAAGTATGAATAGGAACTGCTGTATTTTCCTATTCACTATTTTCTTTTCCCCTTATTTTTCCAATAACATCATGACTTGGCATATGTGTATGTATATACTGTTC
>NW_008387126.1:0-225 GCF_000622305.1 Nannospalax galili
ATAAAAGCATTGTGAAGTAAAAATTGAACATTGTGAAGTCATATTGTAACATTCTGATTGGCAAATTGGAATATTGTGATGTCACATTGGAGAATTGAGACATCACATTGGAGCATTGTGATGTCAAATTGGATAATTGTGAAATCGCAATGGAATATTGTGATGGCACATTGGGGCAATATATTGGGACATTGGGCTAGTGTTGGCGCATTGGAGCATTCTTAT
>NW_008387127.1:0-225 GCF_000622305.1 Nannospalax galili
AAGACAGGGAGAGAAAGAGGAGACATAAACAGTGCCTAGCTAGTATAAAAAACCAAAAGGAGTCATATTATTACAAAAACCTACTGAAAAATTACACATACAATATCACTACATGAATCCATGAGTATAGCTGAAGCCTACATAACAAGACACAGTGCCAGACAGAAGAAACCTCCCTTTGAGTTGTTGGTCACGGTAGTCCAAGAGACTCCCAAAATTATACAG
>NW_008387128.1:0-225 GCF_000622305.1 Nannospalax galili
TTTTCCAGAATAACCACATATTAATGAGAATTCAATTCCTATTATCTCCTCGCAATGTAAATACAGTCCCCACAATTTAATACAATATGTGTTGGGAAAAGCTCTGTGACCAGGGGTTATATATCGCCATTTTTCTAAAAATTAAACTTCTGTAATTGACTGTTATATTTAATTAGATTCAAAATAGGTCAGTGACATGTTCAGAGTGTGGAATTCATAAGATGT
>NW_008387129.1:0-225 GCF_000622305.1 Nannospalax galili
GTCATGTCACTGCTGTACCACTGGGCACAGCTTGCCTGGTAAGTTAGTATTTTAACATGCAGGGTCCAGTACTGGGTAAAACCATTGATTTTAATTTTCTCCTACTAGCCTGCTACTACCTTCTGGCACTTTCTGCAGAAAGAGTTTCCAGGCCATTTTTAAGATTGATTGTACCCTACAACCAAAGTGTGTGGCATCTTCAGCAGCAGGGTCATAGTCTAGTTA
>NW_008387130.1:0-225 GCF_000622305.1 Nannospalax galili
TGACCTCACAAAGACATCCTGCCTGTCTCCTACCTGCACCACCACACCTGCTATTAAAAAGTTTAAGAGCTGGGCGACATGGTCATTTGTGTGTGTGTACACATGTGGCTTTTCTTTTTCTTTTTCTTTGATTTTAGAATTCAGGGTCTCACACTGGAGGTCAGTCATGGCCTAGAACTTACTATGTAGCCTATGCTGCCTTAAACTTGTTGCAGCCCTATCTCA
>NW_008387131.1:0-225 GCF_000622305.1 Nannospalax galili
TCATAACAATACTCAACGTGCAATCACAATGCTTAATGTTCTCTCACAATGTCCCAATGTGCAATCACAATGCTCAACTATGTCTTCACAATGCCCCACTCTGACATCACAATGCTCAATGCGTCGTCACAAAGCTCAATTGTGTCTTCACAATGCTCAGTGTGCCAACACAATGCACCAATGTGTCATCACAATGCTCAGCGTGACATCACAATGCCCCACTGT
>NW_008387132.1:0-225 GCF_000622305.1 Nannospalax galili
ACATATACACACATAAACACACACATATATACACATACACAGACGTACACACATACATCTATATGTATATATGTATATTCACACAGTGCATGTACATACACACATAAACACACACATATACACATACACATACACATATATCTATAGTGTATATATATGTATACACACACACATAAACACATATATACACATACACACATACATCTATATGTATATATGTATATA
>NW_008387133.1:0-225 GCF_000622305.1 Nannospalax galili
TAGGGCTCTTTCCGTGAATGTGTTTGCAGTGTGGCAAAGCGGGGAAGGGCCAGGTAGCCACTGTGTCAACACTAGCCCTCTTCCCTAGCCTGCCCTCCACCCTGGGCCAGAGTTGTCATTGGTGTCCTGCTGGGCACAGCCCCCTGGGCCCATTAGTGCATTCCTCAAATCATGGGAAGGGGGTGTTGGAGCTGTGAGGAGGCAGCAAACCCTCAGTCCAGAGCC
>NW_008387134.1:0-225 GCF_000622305.1 Nannospalax galili
CTGCCATCAAATGGTGAGCTCCAGGTTCAGTGAGAAACTTTGCTTCCAAAACTAAATGGGAGAGCAAAAGAACTAAATACCCAGTATTAACTTCCGGCCTCCACATGTACATGTATTGGAGAGCACATTCATGCATTCCTGTGCACACACATGCATTTATCACATACACAACCCGTTTTTGATATTAAGTGTATAGTGGCCAGGCTTCTGTAAACAAAATATTCA
>NW_008387135.1:0-223 GCF_000622305.1 Nannospalax galili
AAAAAAGTGGGGGAGGGAGGGGTATTGAGATGGCACAGCAGGTAAAGATGTTTTCCACAAACCCTGACAACCTGAGTTCAATCCCCAGGACCCACATGGTAGAAGGAGAGAACTGATTCCTGCAAGTTGTCCTCTGACCTCCACACATGCACTCTGGCATGCGAAGGCACATACACACACACACACACACACACACACACAATCAATACATGCAAAAAATTTT
>NW_008387136.1:0-225 GCF_000622305.1 Nannospalax galili
TGGGAACCACCTCATGTCCAGTCCTCTTTCTCCTGGGAGGGACCTTCATCCTTGGGAGGGGGGGGCATAGAAAGTGATGCTCCTGCCTTATCTGAAGTGTTGAGTCTCAAACACTGCATATCATTTCTTCTGCTCCTTTTACATCAGGGTTTTCTAGTCAGTACGCGTGCAGGGTGCCATCTTTTGCTCCTGGGGTTAAGGACTTTGGTTACCAGCTGTCCCCTA
>NW_008387137.1:0-225 GCF_000622305.1 Nannospalax galili
TTTCAGGGTTTGCAGTTTCACATTGAGGTCTTTGGTCCATTTGGAGTTGACCTTGTGCAAGGTGAAAGATAAGGATCTAGTTTCATTCTTCCACAGATGAAAATCCAGTTTTGCCAGCACCATTTGTTGAAGATGCCATCTTTCTTCCATTATGTCTTCTTGGCACCTTTGTTAAATATCAGGTGGCTGAAATTGCGTGTACTTAGGTGTGGATCTTCAATGATG
>NW_008387138.1:0-225 GCF_000622305.1 Nannospalax galili
CTCTGACGTGCAGAAGGTCGTGTCACCTGCCCCTCTGAAGTGCTGATGGTCGTGTCACTTGCCCCCTCAGATGTGCACATTGTCGTATCACCTGCCCTCTCTGTCATAAAGACGGTTGTTTCATCTTCCCCATCTGACGTGCAGGTGGTCGTGTTACCTGCCCCCTCTGACATACACATGGTCGTGTCACCTGCCCTCCTAGTCGTGCACATGGTCGTGTCACCT
>NW_008387139.1:0-225 GCF_000622305.1 Nannospalax galili
TACAGGGAAAAAGAAGGAACATAAGCATTTTGTGTTAAAACCCGATTCCTACGAATTGTATGTAAAAGAGTATGGCCATCACTGTAATTCTCTTTGCTCTAGAAACATGTGTTTTGCTTATGTATCTAAGAACTTCTTTCCTGTAGAAACATCCGTAGATCTTACAATGTGTTCACTACAGTGAAAACGAACGAGCAGAAGCATTTCGTGTTAAAACTCGTTTCC
>NW_008387140.1:0-225 GCF_000622305.1 Nannospalax galili
CCTATATATAATCAAATGACATTTATCAGATTGACTGATATGACAGGGCCACCTACAAAGAGGTAGAGAGCCTAGTAAATTCTCAGTCCACATAGCTGAATGCTTCAGGAG
The DNA here is from genome assembly GCF_000622305.1 of Nannospalax galili. NCBI lineage: Eukaryota > Metazoa > Chordata > Mammalia > Rodentia > Spalacidae > Nannospalax > Nannospalax galili. Next base: position 112 of record NW_008387140.1, read on the forward strand.
GCCCAATCAAATTCTGATGTCCTGGTGATGTCTACCTAGAATGTCACTGATATTGAATCTTTCTTGGAAGATCAAAGAAGCTGTAGTCTGATGTCAGTGGAGGATGACAGCAGA
>NW_008387141.1:0-225 GCF_000622305.1 Nannospalax galili
AGAAAAGAAAAAGAAAGAAGATATTCGGGCTTACCTCTCCTGAGCGGGTCAATCAACAGCCTCTACTAGAACCGCAACTGTGGTTTCTGGTATAGTCATTTCTCTCGCTGCAGTTACCTTCACCGCTTCAGGCCCCAGACTCAACTTGAGCTGGACTCTAGCAGGCGGCCCCCAAGACAGGGACCTGGAGATGGGTAAGTCCAGAAATTTTTCCTCTTCGGGGTA
>NW_008387142.1:0-225 GCF_000622305.1 Nannospalax galili
GATGGTCATGTCACCTGCCCCCTCTGACGTGCAGATGGTTGTGTCACTTGCAACCTCTGATGTGCAGATGTTCGTGTCACCTGCCCATCTGACGTGCAGATTGTAGTGTCACCTGCCTCCTCTGACGTGCAGATGGTCTTGTCACCAGCCCCCTCTGCTGTAAAGCTACTCTTATCACCTGCCACCTCTGACGTGCAGATGGTCATGTCACCTACCCCCTCTGAC
>NW_008387143.1:0-225 GCF_000622305.1 Nannospalax galili
CACAGTGCTACAGTATGACTTCACAATATTTGATTGTGACATCAGAATGCTCCAGGGCGCCAACATAATCACCCACCCATGCCATTATATTGCTCCAGTGTGCTGTCACAATGTTACCATATGACATCGCAATGTTCCATTTTGACATCACAGTGCTCCATCTTTAAATCAGAATGCTACAATATGACTTCACAAAATTCCTTTTTGCCAGCACAATGCTCATTT
>NW_008387144.1:0-225 GCF_000622305.1 Nannospalax galili
AGGAAAAAATACAGTGCGCACTTTCGCTGTGTTTATACTACAGCCGTGAATGAGGTCATGTGGCTCTTCATGGAACTTTAAACATTTCCCCTGGGCCATCCCAAACTTCACAGTTTTTTAAGATTCAGTGTCTTTTCAATTATAAGAAAAAACCCACCAATAGTAATTTTATATAATTACTTTTATACTTGATTTCTAAAGCTTAAAAACATTAAAAAAAACTGA
>NW_008387145.1:0-225 GCF_000622305.1 Nannospalax galili
TCATTATAATAATGTCTGAAATTCCTATGCTCTTTCTGGGTGATCCTGTTCATGTTTGGGATTAATGTCTTTACAGGCACAGCAAGAGTCATCATCTTTCCTTTAATGGCCTTTTGAACAGTACCAAATGTAGCATTATTCTCCACAATCAAAACCTGTAAAGACACAAATACCTTCAATATGAACCTCAAGTGATAGGATCTACAAGTCACCTATTTCCTAACA
>NW_008387146.1:0-225 GCF_000622305.1 Nannospalax galili
TGCTCATGACATGACATTTCCCCCAGAGACCCAAGTTACCCTAATGATGTCCATTTTTAGCGCATCCCGAAAACAAGAGAGGGCAGGCGTAGAAGCACTTTCTTTGGGAGTTAGAATATTTAGAGTTGAGAGAGATTTGGTCGATCATTTTTTCTCAACCACAAGGCGAAGAACGGAGAAGCGATAATCAAGGACCAAAGTCAGCAGCCTCTTGGAAATGCATCA
>NW_008387147.1:0-225 GCF_000622305.1 Nannospalax galili
TGCTCATGACATGACATTTCCCCCAGAGACCCAAGTTACCCTAATGATGTCTATTTTTAGCACATCCCGAAAACAAGAGAGGGCAGGCATAGAAGCACTTTCTTTGGGAGTTAGAATATTTAGAGTTGAGAGACATTTGGTCGATCATTTTTTCTCAACCACAAGGCGAAGAATGGAGAAGCGATAATCAAGGACCAAAGTCAGCAGCCTCTTGGAAATGCATCA
>NW_008387148.1:0-225 GCF_000622305.1 Nannospalax galili
AAAGTGAAAAAGGAAATTGAAAAATTCAAAGGCAGGGTGTGTGTGTGTGTTCCCTTTTAAACATTCTTAGTGGTATGGACAAGTCCTACTCCCCAAATTTTGGATTGGTCAATTTAAACTAAGAAGAAAGAGCCTATAGGCCACACCTCTAAGCTGAGATGTAGCTAAGACTGGTTTGGTTAAACTGGTCTAGACTGGTCAGTTGGAAGAGGGGCCCTCCCCTGC
>NW_008387149.1:0-225 GCF_000622305.1 Nannospalax galili
GGGTAAACTATTATAAAGATGATGTAAAATATTCATGTAATAAACATTATCCAATGCTATTAATATGTACCTCACTTATGTCTTTATATCATGAAGAATAGTAAACAATGTTTCTGTTCTTATAGATTAGTTTTGTACTTTATCCACTGATATGAGAAATGAAAAACAAAACTACAGAAAGTGTAAAAATAAGAGAGAGAAATAAAAGTGGTGTCATAAATTCCT
>NW_008387150.1:0-225 GCF_000622305.1 Nannospalax galili
AGATCCTGTCTCAACAAACAAGGTGGGCAGGTACTAAGGAACAGCACCCACAGCTGACCCTGGCCTCCATACGCACATGCACACAGTACGTGTGCACCTGCACACACACACTGCCCCCACCAATATACACACATGAGAAGACATTTAGCTACTGGGATAGGAGGATGGCTTAGCGGATAAGTGCTTGTTGCACAGACATGAAGGCCAGAGTTTAGATTCCCAACA
>NW_008387151.1:0-225 GCF_000622305.1 Nannospalax galili
AAAGCCTAATAACCATAATGACCAGCATTGCAAACTACCTCTATTGGTGCAGGAGTGGCACTGTTATCTGAGGGATAATCAATAGCTATTAATTGGACTCAAAGCTCTCTCAATGGGAGTGAACTCAGGGGTGGCACTATAAACACAGCCAAAAAAACATGGCCAAGACGTCAAAGATCCTAGAGAAAACACTATCTCTGTCATATCTCTAGACAAATGAAATTT
>NW_008387152.1:0-225 GCF_000622305.1 Nannospalax galili
CTATTAAAGGTGCATATATGGAATCTCCATCATAAACATACATATGATCCCTGCTACATTTTGTAGCAAAATTATTAAATCTTAACCTTAACACTGCATTTGCATAGCCTTCAATAAGCCATGTACATTTAGCTTTATATTTATAGTTAATTGGACTATCTATTAAATATTCAGAAGGTTCTGTTAACTTGAACCTGCCCTGGCAGTGCTGACACTGGTCCCCCA
>NW_008387153.1:0-225 GCF_000622305.1 Nannospalax galili
ACATCTCCTTTTTGAGATTCATTTTCTGATTTCTTATACAATTGATGAATTATCTCTTTAATTCTATCTAATCAAAAGCTTAATCCAGTCATACACATTAATTTTGTTAGATTTCAGAGATATAATATATATCTAATGAAACTGCAATATTCTTTGCAAAATTTTGAATGATGCATTCAATCATAACCAGCAACGCAGAATTTGAAGTGGCTCCATCACAGTACC
>NW_008387154.1:0-225 GCF_000622305.1 Nannospalax galili
TTTTATTCCCTTCAGCAGAAACTGGACCCCAGCAAACGACCTCCATCTGGAACTTCAACTACCTCCAAAAGCACCTCCCCTACCCTCACGCCCTCCCCGTCTCCCAAAGGCCACACTGCAGAGTCCTCAGTGTCTTCCTCCTCGTCCCATCGGCAGTCCAAGAGCAGCGGTGGCTCCAGCAGCGGCACCATCACAGATGAGGGTGAGTCTCCAGGGGCCCTGAAT
>NW_008387155.1:0-225 GCF_000622305.1 Nannospalax galili
TTGCTGCTTGCCTTCTCTCTTGCTGGTGAGTTTGTCTTGCTGCTGTAGGCTAAAGATTAGCTGATCTTTTAGAATTTGTCAGATCTTCAGCACCAGATCAGGACTACTGAGACATCCAGCCTTGTGGACTGGGCAACTACGGATTCTCAGCCTCTCCAGTGTGGTGCAGCCATTGATTGTTGGACTACTCAGACTCTATCCTGTGAGCTAAGCTGATAAATCTCT
>NW_008387156.1:0-225 GCF_000622305.1 Nannospalax galili
TATTGGAATGAATTGATCAATCAATAGTAGCAATCTTTTCATTCCATTAAATTCTTATTGAAAATATATATGCTCTACAATTATTGGAGACAGATCTGAAAGAAGTCCCAGGAGAGAACTGATGCCAGATTTAGGCTATGGTAGTGTGCTCTCTACATCAAGACCCCAGGTTTCTAAAGAAATCATGTCCAGGTTGAGCATCTTATGATGACTGACTGATTAAGA
>NW_008387157.1:0-225 GCF_000622305.1 Nannospalax galili
ACTCTTTGTGCAGAAAGTCATAATTTGAAAAACAATTACAAAAACTAGTAACGGAATCCAGTAAGTTCTAAGAATATGGCATAAACATAAAAAATCAATTATACCTATATACATTAAATAAACAATTTTGAAATGAAACCTTAAAAGTCAATTCCATTTATGTCATCATCAAGAAGATACAGTGCACTTAGAAAGACATATTATGACTTTTGTGGTATCTCTGCA
>NW_008387158.1:0-225 GCF_000622305.1 Nannospalax galili
GACTTTAAGACACAGATTAACCCCAACTTGGCAATATTAGGGATCTTCAATATCCCACTGTCTCCATTATACAGGTCAACCAGACAGAGAATAAACAGAGACATCTGAATTAAATGGCACCATACATCAAATGGACCCAATAGACATCTACCAAATATTCCACCCAAGCACCAAATTCAGCACCCCATAGAACTTTCTCAAAAATTGACCACATACTGGGGCACA
>NW_008387159.1:0-225 GCF_000622305.1 Nannospalax galili
CCTCTGTTACTCTGTCCCAGTGAGTCTATGGAGATACACATCACCTTAGAATCTGTATTTTCCATGTTTGCAAAATGACAATGGAAATAACTGGCCATCAGAGTTGCTGGTAAGACTAAGCACTTAACAAAGGCTTTATCAGGGTAGATTTTATGCTGGGAAGATAAAGGAAGAACAGGTAGGAAGATGTATATTTGCAGATGATATATACAAGCACAATAAAAT
>NW_008387160.1:0-225 GCF_000622305.1 Nannospalax galili
TATGTCTGACCCATTTAAGAAGTTCCTATTGTGGGAAAATTTTACATTTTAAGCCTAATTCTGAATAAGAGGCCCCTAATATAAATCTCCTGAGCAACTTTCACAATGATCCCTTAGGACACCTGGCCTGGTCTGGTCTATGATTACTCGGGGTGTAATCTGGTGCTGATTGATGTCATACAGAGGGCTCCTGCCCTCTTGAGTTCTTCCCTTGGTCTTCTGACT
>NW_008387161.1:0-225 GCF_000622305.1 Nannospalax galili
AAGGAGTCGGTCTTTTGATTACAACTATAGGAGATCTTATAGTCCTAGAAACAGTACACGGACTGGAAGACCAGAAGCCATTCCGACAAATGGCAGAAGCCATTCCGACTGATAGATTCAAACACCGAAATCGATCTTTTTCAAGATCTAAATCCAATTCATGATCATGGTCCGAGTCCCAGCCCAAGAAAGAAATGAAGGCTAAATCACGTTCTAGGTCTGCAT
>NW_008387162.1:0-225 GCF_000622305.1 Nannospalax galili
TCACTAATTACTTTAGTAATACTGGCACTGAATCTCAGCCCAATGCATTCTTAACTAGAAGGCAATTTTAGTTAACTCTAAGTATTTATGTCCTTTAAATTCATTTGAAAATATAATAGAATACTAAATACTACAATTTTGCCTACAAGAAAATGGAGAATTATGGGTTCTGACTCATATGGGACACTGACTCAGCAGAAGGGGGACTGGGGAGGGAGGGAAGAA
>NW_008387163.1:0-225 GCF_000622305.1 Nannospalax galili
AGTCACAGCCCAGTTCTTTGTTTGGAAGGCTGCCCTTCACCTGTGAAGTGCACTCTTGCAATGTGGTGCTCCACAAGGCCTTGGCCCTGAAGACAGCTCTCTGGCCTTTCTGCATGGCAACTGTCCCCAATCTCCATCTACACAGGGAATGGGCTAGTGGCTACCATTTTTTGCCTGCCTCAGTTTCCTGGATCCTAAACAACTTCCCAATAGGGTCTGGACTGT
>NW_008387164.1:0-225 GCF_000622305.1 Nannospalax galili
ACATGGTCGTGTCACCTGCCATCATTGACGTGCACATGGTTGTGTCACCTGCCCCCTCTGACGGGTAGATGGTCATGTCACCTGATGCCCTGACATGTCGACGGTCATGTCACCTGCCCCCTCTGACTTGAACTTGGTGGTGTCCACTGCCCCCGCTTACGTGCACATGTTCGTGTCACCTGCACCCTCTAATATGCAGATGGTCGTGTAACCTGACCCTCTGCC
>NW_008387165.1:0-225 GCF_000622305.1 Nannospalax galili
AAGTGTAGATATTCCTTTTCTTCATTCTATCTGTTTCCTAAGCATGTTTTCCTTAAAACGTTGGGCTTCCCCAACACTTTGGGTTTTCTTACTCTTTCTCTAAAGTTCCCTGCCCCTCCCCACCATGGGGCAGCTAGTCCACCATGAGTCTGACCTGTATGAGGGCTTATATGGCATGGCTTTTTTCCTTCTCTCCTCCCCCAGGCAGCTGCTGAGATTTACAGC
>NW_008387166.1:0-225 GCF_000622305.1 Nannospalax galili
TGACACCTAACTACCACCAAACCTATATTCCTAGGGCTCAGGCAATGGGGACCACCACCCCTGCATAAACAATGCAAAGTCAAGTGTCAGGTCTTACTGGACTGCCCCTGCCCCACATAAATTTTTCAGGGCCAGGCCAATTGAACACACACACACCCTGATTACCACCTCATGTCCGCTACTTTTCAGGCTATGCTGGACACTCCCTTGCCACTGCCCCAAAGA
>NW_008387167.1:0-225 GCF_000622305.1 Nannospalax galili
GGAACTCACTATGTAGATCAGATTGGCTTCGATCTCACAGGGATCTGCTTGACTTCGCCTCCCAAGTGCTGTGATTGAAAGATGTGTGCCACCGTGGCCACCAGGAATTCAATTTTAAATAATGTTTTACGTGAAGTTGTTCTATTCTTAGGGTTTAGAAATTGGTTTTGTTGCTGTTGTTTGTAATTCTGGTAGCATTATTTGAAAAAAGACAATAATGCTTTT
>NW_008387168.1:0-225 GCF_000622305.1 Nannospalax galili
CTCTGGCTTAACTTTCTTTATTCTTCACATTCATTTGCTTGAATAACACTTGTGTCTCCAGTGCTCAGATCCAGCTCTGATGCTCCCTGCTCTGCAAAGCTCTTTGATACATCCCCTGCCAGCCTTATCTTCTAGTACCATGTCAAGACAAGATAGAGACCTGTCCACATCTCTCTTTCTCTCCTGACATCCTCCTCTAAATCAGAAAGTGGCTGATTTTCTTGT
>NW_008387169.1:0-225 GCF_000622305.1 Nannospalax galili
CTCTGGCTTAACTTTCTTTATTCTTCACATTCATTTGCTTGAATAACACTTATGTCTCGAATGCTCAGATCCAGCTCCGATGCTCCCTGCTCTGCAAAGCTCTTTGATACATCCCCTGCCAGCCTTATATTCTATCACCATGTCAAGACAAGATAGAGACCTGTCCACATCTCACTTTCTCTCCTGACATCCTCCTCTAAATCAGAAAGTGGCTGATTTTCTTGT
>NW_008387170.1:0-225 GCF_000622305.1 Nannospalax galili
GTCCTAGTGTAGGGTACAGCCCTGCCATAAAAACATAATGTGACCTTGGATAGAGGTCTTTGGTCAAGTGACATCAGTCAACCTAGAGATTTGTCACAGCAGTGTCTGCAATGAAGCAAGCAAACAACTGTGCTTTATGCAATAAGGTCATCAATAAAAATGCCTGAATGAACTTCCCTGCTGGAAATATGCCTTCATGTACATCATCACACGATGCCAGGAGGA
>NW_008387171.1:0-225 GCF_000622305.1 Nannospalax galili
ATGGCAGCTAACAACGAGTTCCATACATGCGTGGATTGCCATATACATGCAGGCAAAACATTCATACACATTCAAAAAATTATAAAACAGACCTACTATACCAGGATTGTTTATATAGTATCCCCTTTGGACCGGGAATTATGTTTCTTTTAACTAATTTTCATCAGGTTGAGAATATTGTTTTTCACACATAAAAGATACATAATATTTTAGCTGGGCATGGTG
>NW_008387172.1:0-225 GCF_000622305.1 Nannospalax galili
TAACCAGATCTGGCTCTTACAGTATTTCATTGCCTTTTCTGTAATGGCCCCTGAGATGTGGGTGGATGAGGCTCCATATAGAGGCCTAGCTTACACTCTGCAGTCTCTTATTCCTTCAAAACGAGCCAGTTGTGGCCTTCTGTGTGCATCACTCTGTTTTATAAGGAAACTTTACTGGTGAGAGTTGAGGAATGCATTAGTTTCCACTCTATTCCTTGTTCCTCT
>NW_008387173.1:0-225 GCF_000622305.1 Nannospalax galili
CTCACCTGCATCTACAAGAGCAGACAAATCTGAAGATGATAGATAATCCTACACAACATAGCTCTGATTATTATCATGTTTTTGAGATAGGGTCTCATGTAGTCCTGGCTGGCCTCAAACTCACTATATAGTCATGAATGACCCTGAACTTCTGATCTTTCCTTTATTTTTATTTTTATTTATTTATTTATTTATTATTATTATTTTTTTTTGGTCTTTTTGAGA
>NW_008387174.1:0-225 GCF_000622305.1 Nannospalax galili
GACCATATGCAAGTCAGAGAGGGCAGGTGACACGACCATCTGCACGTCTGAAGGGGGTAGGTGACATGACCATCTGCACGTTAGAGGTGGCGGGAGACACCACAATCTGCACGTCAGAGGTGTCAAATGACACGACCTTCTTTATTGCAAAGGGGGCAGATGTCACAACGATCAGCAAGTCAGAGGGGGCAGGAGACACGACCATCTGCACGTCAGAGGGGGCAG
>NW_008387175.1:0-225 GCF_000622305.1 Nannospalax galili
ACAATTCTAATAGTAGTATGTCCTTAGAGTTAAGGAAAAACAAAATAACCTATTAAATACAGATGACTGTGGGGAGTGGAATTAAACCTAAAGCATGAAATTCAAATTTGGAAACTTTAATCAGAGAATCATCTGATGGAGTGAACAAAAACAAACAGTATTTCTGTCTACCCCACTGCCAGACTGCAGAGCCTTAGAGAATTGGTGACTGGGAGTGGAAGGATG
>NW_008387176.1:0-225 GCF_000622305.1 Nannospalax galili
ATACTAGAGCACCACTAAATGGACTCAACTCTTTATATACACACATACATAAACACATACATACATACATATGTGTGTGTTTTATATATGTATGTATATTTATAAATGTGTATATGTAGATGAAATAATAATAATGGAAAAAGAAGACAAGAAGTTGAGAAGGAGTGGAGGGGTCATGAGGGAGAAATAATCCAAATACAATACTCATATATGAAATTTTAAAAA
>NW_008387177.1:0-225 GCF_000622305.1 Nannospalax galili
TCCTATATAATCTATTTCAGAACTTAAAGGCTTGCATATCTGTAGGCAGAATAAACTGAAGAAAATAGAATAAAAGAGGTTTATTATTCTTTTCCAAATTATACTGAGAACATAAAGCCCATTTACCTAAAGAGTTCAGTAGTTAGGAAAAAGCAGCCAAATGAAATCTCCAGATGGAAGAGTCACTTGGTTGAGTCAGGGATAAAATGACCACTAAATTAGCTA
>NW_008387178.1:0-225 GCF_000622305.1 Nannospalax galili
GGCTTTGGTAGGCTAAGGCTGAGATCCTAGCAGACAGCCTGGGAGGGTGGGCTCCGACCTCCATTAGTGTAGCAGCTGTGATCCCAGCAGACCTCTAGAGAGTGCCAGGTTCTGGCCTCCCTCTGGCACAGGGGCTGAGAACACAGGCAACTGCCTGAGAGTGCCTGAATCCTTCCTCCATGTGGTGCTGATCTGAAGCCATCAGTTCCCTCCAAAATAAAACCT
>NW_008387179.1:0-225 GCF_000622305.1 Nannospalax galili
AATTAAAAAAATATTTTTTATTATTTTATGTGTATGAGTGTATTATCTGCGTGTGTATAAAATGCATCTGTGTCATGCAATGCCCTGGGAGGTCAGAAGAGAGCGTCAGATTCCCCTGGAACTGGAGTTATGGACAGTTGCTAGCCCCCATGTGGGTTCTGGGAATTGAACCTCTGTCCTCTGCAAGAGTAGCCAGTGCTCTTAACTGCTGAGCCATCTCTCCAG
>NW_008387180.1:0-225 GCF_000622305.1 Nannospalax galili
CACAGGGTGGGTCTCTGTGACATGATTTCAGAGCACAGATCCACCTCTAACCAATAATTACAGCACTTAAGACACAGCATTGTTCATTTAGCTAGCAACACGAGGATATAGGTTCAGACACTTAAATGAAATTCCTATGATTTAAAACCTTAAGAAAACTTACTAAAAAGCCATTTCCTGAGCTGCATATTCAATACTTACACAATATTTAAAAATCCAGCATCA
>NW_008387181.1:0-225 GCF_000622305.1 Nannospalax galili
TCAAAAAATTGTTCTGACAATTGAAAGTGAAATCTATTTGCTTTTCCCCCCTGAAATTATTAGTAACATGAGTAAGAATACTCATTCTGTTTACACTACATGACCAACCCTTATGTGAGCCACTTAGGAACTTGTGCGAAGGTTTGGGAAGCAAGGAAATTGAGGTGACTTTGGACTAGTAACATTTTATGCTGCTAACTGAACCCTAATATTTATTAAACCCGA
>NW_008387182.1:0-225 GCF_000622305.1 Nannospalax galili
TAAGTAAATAACCACTCAAAAGATTATGTATGTATAGTCAATAGAAATATAAAAATATGTAGGTCACAAAACTTAATAAAATACTACTTTAATTTCTTGCAATAATGAGAGCCCAGAGCTTTCTTTTCTTCTCTATGGAAATGTAAAAGGCTTTTTTCTTCCACGTAAACATATGTGATATATAACATGGGTGCATTGTCATATAATACATTGTACATATATAAT
>NW_008387183.1:0-225 GCF_000622305.1 Nannospalax galili
TCTGAAAAATGCTTCTGTTTTCACTGATTCTTGTTTGTTTGGGCAACAGAGTAATTTTAGATAAGAATCTCTTATTCATGTTAACTTGCAATGGGCTCATTAAGTGAATTAATAAAAAAGTATCAGTTGAATGTCAGTTTTAGTTACTTATATGTTGTGAGAAAATGTCACCAGAAGCAACTTGAGGAAGAAACTTTATTTTGGCTTAAGGTTCCAGAAGGAAGT
>NW_008387184.1:0-225 GCF_000622305.1 Nannospalax galili
TTTTTTAAGTTCATGTATCTCAGGCTGGCCTTGAATTTCTGATCCTCTACCTCCTGAGTGCAGGGATTGTAGGTGTGTGCCACCACACCTAATTTATGTGATGGATGCTGGTGATGAAACTCCAGACCTTGTGTATCCTAGACAAGCACTATATCAACTGAGATACCTCTACCAGGTGAATACTCTTTTGTACACTATATTTTTATCAAGAAGAGGACTGAGGAA
>NW_008387185.1:0-225 GCF_000622305.1 Nannospalax galili
TCTCTTCACAGTCTCTTGCTCCAGGCACAATGATCCATATCCAGACAAACCGTATAACATGTTTTAGCCTAAATTTCTTATAGTTTATATCTTTGGATGGGGGGAGTGGAGAAACTTACAAAGAAATGAACACCCAACACCCGGCACCCAGCTGTGTGCAGCTTGGCCTGCCACTCCAGATTGCTTCAGCACCTGCCCACAGTCTTCATTAGCTTTTGTCCATGA
>NW_008387186.1:0-225 GCF_000622305.1 Nannospalax galili
ATATACTTAAACAACAAGTCCAGACTGTTTGCTACCTCCTGCTCACTTGATCCAACCAGCATAACATCATCAATAGAGTGGACAGAGTCAGACAATCAAGATCCCTTCGAACCAAATTATGGCACAATGCTGGAGAGTTAATACACCCTTGAGGAAGGACAGTAAAGGTATACAGTTGGCCTTGTCAGCTGAAAGCAAATTGCTTCTGGTGGTCCTTATGAACTG
>NW_008387187.1:0-225 GCF_000622305.1 Nannospalax galili
CCTGCGCTTTCTAGAGCTGCACTGAACTGTGAGCCTTGGTTTGCCCAGAAGTGTGCCCCATGTGCTTCCCACTGCCTGCGTGGCACCTGTACACCGAAGGGAAGGTCAAAGGCCATTTCCAGTTTTGCATTTAACATCTGTTTAATGTGCCTAACATCTCTTTTTAAAAATTATATATATATTTTTATTGAGCTTTTAAAATTTCATACATTTCCCACTCAAATC
>NW_008387188.1:0-225 GCF_000622305.1 Nannospalax galili
ATTGTGATGATACATTGAACATTGTTATGACACATTGGAGCATTGTGTTGGAACCTAAAGCACTGTGATTTCAGTTTGGAACGTTGTGATGATATACTATAGAATTGTGATGTCACAATAGAGCATTCCCCTTAACATATTGTAGCATTATGATGTCATATTGAACCATTGTGATGACATATTGGTGCATTGTTATGGCACTCTGAGTACTGTGGTGATACATGA
>NW_008387189.1:0-225 GCF_000622305.1 Nannospalax galili
AAATGTGGGTGTTACCTTCTGATGGCAGCCTATATAAAAGGCCATGACAGAAGGGAGAGCTTGATTTTTGCCACTTGCCGAGTTTATCTTGCTGCTGTAGACTGAAGACTAGCAGATCTCTTGGAATTTGTCAGACCTTCAGTGTCAGATTGGTATCTGAGACATCCAGCCTCATGGACTGAGCGACTACAGATTCTCAACCTCTCCAGTGTGGTGCAGCCATTG
>NW_008387190.1:0-224 GCF_000622305.1 Nannospalax galili
GTAATCCCAGCAGCCTTCAGGAAGTGGGTGGTAGAGATATAACATCTGGAATCTTCTGTGCCAGCTTGTCTGGCTCATGCAGTGGTGAAGACAAAGTGTCCAGAGAAGTATGGAGTCAAATTACTGTTGAAAGGCAGTGAAATGTACACATGCAGACACATGCATAGACTAACTTCTCCCTCTCTTTCTATTTCTGTCACACACACACACACACACACACACAC
>NW_008387191.1:0-225 GCF_000622305.1 Nannospalax galili
GGGAAGGAGACTCGGTCTGTGGGGCCCACTGCTACTTTTGGGTGAGGTGTTCAACAGAAGACAAATCCTGTCCCCCAGTCCCTCTACCCACCACACAACTTTGGGCTGCACACAGTGTGACATGGTGTGACCTCTGTGAATGTCCAGTCTCTCATTACTAATGCTGGATCCTAAGAGGAGGAGAGCCACATAGGGCAGAATTTCTCGGTCCACTTAGTCTTCCCT
>NW_008387192.1:0-225 GCF_000622305.1 Nannospalax galili
ATAAATCCCAGGACCAAAACCAACTTGGGGAGGGAAGGATTTATTTGGCTTGTAGCTCACAGTTCTTTATCAATGGAAGCCAAGGCAGGAACTCAGAGGCAGGAGCTAAAGCAGAGACCGTGGGGGAATGGTACTTACTGGCTTGCTTCTCTGACCCCTACTTAACCTGCTTCCTTACATAGCTCAGGACAACCTGGTCAGGGGTGGCACCACCCACAGTGGGCT
>NW_008387193.1:0-225 GCF_000622305.1 Nannospalax galili
CTCGATGACGTGCAGATGGTCCTGTCACCTGCCCCCTCTGATATGCACATGTTCGTGTCACCTGCCCCCGTGAGAGTGCAGATCATCGTGTCACCTGCCCCCTCCAACGTGCAGATGGTCGTATGACCTGTCCTCTCTGACGTGCATATGGTCGTGTCACCTGTTCTCTTAGTCGTGCACATGGTCGTTTCACCTGCCCTCTCTGCGATGAAGATGGTCGTGTCA
>NW_008387194.1:0-225 GCF_000622305.1 Nannospalax galili
CCATTGCCAAACAGGCTTCACCTTCACAGCTTCTCAAAATGGCCTATCAGAGAGAGCCTTCTTTATGCAGGGTTATCCCTGCTGCATGCTGCCTGTCCTGGGAAGCTGTCTGAAACCACAGAGGAAGAACTGATGACCCCTTCACTCTTGCATTTTATATGGCTCTAGAGCCAGAACAAGGTAAATGACACTGCCAAGTTTGGCTGCAAGTTTGGGATGGACCCC
>NW_008387195.1:0-225 GCF_000622305.1 Nannospalax galili
CGAGGGGTCGAAATAGGATTAAGATGTATGGTATGAAATGTATAAAAATTCTAAAAACAAAGTATTAAAATATTTTCCTGCAAAAACTGGGATGTAGTGGGTAACAACATATGTGACACGAAAATGGAAAGAGAAAAACTGAAGGAATATTGTTAGAAGTGGGAGAAAGACAGAAAACGGGGAGGGGAGGAAGCCATCAACCAAAAAAAAAAAAAAAAAAAAAAA
>NW_008387196.1:0-225 GCF_000622305.1 Nannospalax galili
AAAATATTCTCATAATTACAAATATGAGCTTCTTTAGTGGGTTTTAACAAAATAAACAACATAGATAGCAATATATACAGTAATTTTCTTAACTAGAAAATCACTATCGCTTTGAATTACTAAACATAGCTGCTTTTGTTTTGCCCTAGGAGAAAGAAAAAAGTGGAAGTAGAGGTTGGAGAGATGGTTCATATCAGCTAAGAGCACTGGCTGTTCTTGCAGAGG
>NW_008387197.1:0-225 GCF_000622305.1 Nannospalax galili
CTATATGCCTATGATTTGTAAGTTTTGTCTTTTTATGGTGTCACACAATTCTTGCATATTCCATTATTGTGGGGTTTTTTTTTTCATAATCTTTGCTTGAGTGGTCTAGTTCGTCCAATTTATCTCCAAGTCTTGATATTCTGTTTTCCATTTCATTCATCCTATTGGTGGGATTTTCTCCTGTCATTTTTAATTGGCTTACTGAATGTTTCACTTCCTTCTTCA
>NW_008387198.1:0-225 GCF_000622305.1 Nannospalax galili
GGATATGAGCAGAGATACTCAGATATAGAAGAGTCTATTTTGGAGATGATCTCAATTAATAAATGTCAATGAAATATAAAGATGAGTGAGAGGAGAAAACACAAACCAACACTAGAGAGTGTAAACCTGCCAATATTTTGACTCTAGACTTCTAGTCATCAGCGCTCTGAGAAAATACATTTCTACTGTGTAATTGACATAGTTTGTGAAAGTTTTGAACACAGC
>NW_008387199.1:0-225 GCF_000622305.1 Nannospalax galili
TAATGTTTTTAAGATAGGGTCTTCATGTGGACTTCTGGCTGGCCTAGATCTCACTGTTTAATCTAATCTAACTTCCTTATTTTCTCTTGGTGATCCAATGAGTTTCATTAAGGTTACCCGCAGAATCATGAATGAGGGATTATTTGCAGGAGCAAGTGCAATTTACTAGTGGGTACTCCATTGAAGACAATGTCTATTCCTGCTCCAGAAACCATTAGCAACTTA
>NW_008387200.1:0-225 GCF_000622305.1 Nannospalax galili
TTAAGTACTTGCTATGAGTCAAGCACTATTATGGGTGTTTCACACATTAATATCTTTGGTCATCACTACATTCCTAAGAATACTAAATATGTGTAACTAGCAGCTAAAAGCCACTTATTGTTTGCAAACTGTTAAAAGGTTTGTATACAGTATTTTGCTTCGATTTAAATATTATATAGTTTTAAAAGACTTATTTTTATTTTATGTAGGTAAATTTGCCTGCTT
>NW_008387201.1:0-225 GCF_000622305.1 Nannospalax galili
AGAGAACAGGAAGTAGAGAGTGACTACTGAGTAGGTGTGAGGTTTTCTTTCAGGGTGATGAAAAACTTGGAAGTAAATAGAAATAATGATTACACAACATTAATTTTATAAAATGCCACTGAACTGTACATGTAAAAATGCTATTCTGGGAGCTGGAGAGATGACAGCTCACTAGTTAAGACCACTTGATGCTATTTCAGAGGGCCTGAGTTCAGTTTCCAGCAC
>NW_008387202.1:0-225 GCF_000622305.1 Nannospalax galili
AGATTGCATCCTAGACCAAATGTAGCTAACAGACATCAACAGAACATTCCACCCAAGGAGAGGGGAGAGGAGTTTCTGTCTTCCCACTACCAGCATTAGAACTCTACATTTTCAGAATAAGGAAAGATATACAAGGTCATACTGCTGTGATTTGAATATGATATTTTAAATTTCCAGACCCCCTCCCCCATCCATGCCTCCCTCATTCCCCCACCAAACCCTATG
>NW_008387203.1:0-225 GCF_000622305.1 Nannospalax galili
TGGAGAATTGAAAAGCTTCAGTCATGAAGGATTTCACGGGCTCCAGTAGAGAGTCCGGCTTTACTGGGCAGGTGAGAGATCTGAAACAGGGACATAACGTAGTTTGGGGAAAGTATCATTCAAGAAGGGGTGGTGGTGTCTGGAGAGGGGCCAAACTGGAACAGGATACAACCCGGACTTCTGGTCTCATGCCAGTAAGAGCTAAAAGAGGAGATTTGTAGGGGA
>NW_008387204.1:0-225 GCF_000622305.1 Nannospalax galili
TGGTAGGTTGGCCAGACTCTAAGGGATGGACACATACCCAGAGCACTTAGGAAACAGAGATTAGACGTACTAGAACTTTTAAAAATGTTATGTCAGCTCTCACTCTTTTGTGTAAATAGCTCTAAACTGTGCTGTACACAGAGTCAGTGGAAAGACTTAAGAGAACAATCAAGACCCAGCAGGCAGAGTTTTACTCAGTAGCTCTTGGGTGGAGCCCGAATTCAT
>NW_008387205.1:0-225 GCF_000622305.1 Nannospalax galili
AAGGAGACGATTTGGCGGCCGCCGCGAACCCACAAGAGCCGCAGGTTGAGGCAGCGCCGTTAGTTCCAGCTCAAGTTCGCTTCCTGCCGGAGGGCCCGCCCCCTGCCTATGATTGGTCCTCAGGAGCGCCTCGTCGCTGCTTATTGGCTGGCAGTCAATCGCCGGAAGCGTTGCCTCGTGGTCCTCTGGGAGATGTAGTCGTGAGCCCGTTTCCCCCGCCCCCCC
>NW_008387206.1:0-225 GCF_000622305.1 Nannospalax galili
CAATGCTCCATTATGTCATCACAATGCTCCAATGTGCCAACACTGTCGTCTAATGTGCCATTATATTGCTCCAATATCCCATCACAGTCTTAAAACATGACTTCTCAGTGTTCCATTGTGACATCACAAAACTCCATTATGACATCACAATGCTCTAATGTCCAGCACTATCAACCCACATGCATTATATTGCTAGACTTTTTCATCACAATGTTGCAATATGAC
>NW_008387207.1:0-225 GCF_000622305.1 Nannospalax galili
GGAGTTCTACTTAGCAGTAAAGAAAGATGAAATAATGAAGTTTGCAGGTAAATTGATGGATCTAGAAACTGTTAGACTAAGTGAAGTGACACAGACTTAGAAAAACAAAAGACGTATATTCTCCCTCATTTGTGGATCCCAGCACCAAATCCTCATAAGTTGCTGAAACACACTGCTTGAAGTGAGCAAAGGAGAGGGAGAAATCAAGCTTGGACTAAGCTGGAA
>NW_008387208.1:0-225 GCF_000622305.1 Nannospalax galili
TTTATTTAGCTTACAGTTCCAAAGGGGCAAGAGTCCATCATGGTAGGGAGGTACGGAGGCAGAGGTTGCTGGAGTAGGAGCAGAAGCTAAGTGCTCACATCTTCAAGTGGGCACAGGAAGCTGCACAACTGAAGATCTGCATGGCATAAGAACTCTGTAAGCCTGACCCCAGTAATGTGCTTCCTCCAGCACGGCCACACCTTCTAAGACCTCCCAAAACAGCAC
>NW_008387209.1:0-225 GCF_000622305.1 Nannospalax galili
CATTGCACAACATGGGCGCACTCGCATACATGCAGGCTATACACTCATACAAATAAAATAAAAATAATAAAATATTTTTAAAAGAAAGTAAATAAATAAATTTCCTGTGTGTTTCTGCTTAGAGCTCCCCCCCACCTCTCTGTTTTTCTGAGACGGGGTCTCCCTATGGCCCCTGATGGCTTGGAACTCACTATGTAGAAGAGGCTGCCTTCAGTGTCACAGAGA
>NW_008387210.1:0-225 GCF_000622305.1 Nannospalax galili
AAAAAAATCAAACCAGGGAGGAGGTGCATGACCATACAGAAACAGTCCTACAGGCGCCTGGGACCCTTATCATACAAACCTACAGCAATGGTGTCAGCATGTATAAGACCCATGCAAACTCCAACAGACAAAGCCCCAGCACAGAACTGTGAAAATGAACAGCAGGCCCTAATCTTACTCAAAGAATTATTGGCAGCTGATTACTGCTGGGTGAGGAAGAGCTGA
>NW_008387211.1:0-225 GCF_000622305.1 Nannospalax galili
AGTCTTCGGCTAATGAAATTCTTTGTTTTCTCTTCCTGCAAACAGAACAGATCCAAAGTCAAGGATTCTTCATGGTCTTGTGACGTTAGAAATTCACATTTTTTTTATACTATGTATGTGTTACTGTTACAATAAAACAACACAAAAGAAAATTTTAGGTTAAAAAATAATCCTATCACTCTTCTGAAACAAAATGTTTTCATCTTCTGTAAATGTGACCTTTCA
>NW_008387212.1:0-225 GCF_000622305.1 Nannospalax galili
GTGGACACTGGAATTCCTCACCCACTGTAGCTTCGGCAGTGCTCCACTGAGTCTTCTTGGTATGTTATGGAAACAGGTAAAGAACTTGGTGAAGCAACTTCTAAAGGATCTACCATAAGGAAAGCTGCTTTCTTGCTGGAATGCTTTAGTTTGGTGTATTATTTAAGAACAGACATATATCAGAATTTGTTTATTATACAGCAAAAGTACAACTACACAATGCAG
>NW_008387213.1:0-225 GCF_000622305.1 Nannospalax galili
TTAGTAAATTATAGTCATTTGTATACTGAAAAATATTCTACACCTCATTTAAGCCATGTTGTGAGACTATCTAATGACAGTATAAAATTTTTCTGATCTTACATCAAGGAGGAAAAAAGACACACAGCATGACCTAAATTTTATAAAAGAAAATATAAATATACATTCATAAAAATAATTTAAAGAATGTGTGAAAGGGCAGTATTGGCTATCTGTAGGTAATTG
>NW_008387214.1:0-225 GCF_000622305.1 Nannospalax galili
CCACCATTTACCACTTGCCTAAACTTAACTCTCCTCATATATAAAATGGGGCTAATGTACTGCTAACACCTCTTAAGCTTGCTAAACACATTACCATGCATCTACTTCTGAAGTTAATGGAACAAGATACAGGCAATAAGTAGAAATGTGTTTTTTGTGATTACAAAACTGAGGAAAGATAGCGAGATGTGAGGATCACAGAAGATGGGAGTCAGGCTATCAGAT
>NW_008387215.1:0-225 GCF_000622305.1 Nannospalax galili
AAGAAATCAGTGTTCATTTCAGGTTAAGCTATAGTTGGCTGCGTATGGAGAAATCTTAGGCCAAACTTAAAATGTATGGGAGCAACTTTACAGCCCAGGTCTGGCTTTTCCTAATGCTGAATCTCACTTTTCTCATTTCTGCCCAACACATTCCTACTTTACAGAACTGCCACACTTCCTTCCATCTTTCTTTCTCCTTCTCACTCTAAACTATGGATTTTTTTT
>NW_008387216.1:0-225 GCF_000622305.1 Nannospalax galili
TTTGTTTTAGGAGCTTTACCATGAAACTAAAGAAAAAGTTTTATTCTTCCCCTACACAAGTATTTTCTGAATAATAAAATGAATTATTATTATAACGTAAAGTGAGGGGCTATATATTGCCTACCAGATCACCTCAATTTTTCACCTTTTGTTCAGAAAACAATTGACCTTTAGGGTAAGGAAAGGCCTACTTAGTGTTTTTCCTTCTGAAGAATTTTTCTTTCA
>NW_008387217.1:0-225 GCF_000622305.1 Nannospalax galili
TTCTTAAGGTACTGTCTTGCTTTGTTTCCAGAGGGAATGTGTTTGCTTTTTAAAAATTAGCCAGCTCACAGAGACTTGTGCTCATGTGGGGGCACAGAGGACATGTGGAAGCTCCCTGTCCACTCAGTTTTGCTGGAGTCTAGAAGTTCTCTTTTTTAAAAAAGTATTAAATTTTTTTGACTGATTACTATGAAAAAGTTGGTATGTTTCAGCCTTTTTTTTTTT
>NW_008387218.1:0-225 GCF_000622305.1 Nannospalax galili
AACTCCAGTATATTCTATTAAGCTGTAATCAATACATATATTTACTGTTTCATTTTCTTCTTGATGTATTTTGTTTGCCTTTATGAATTTATAAAGTTCTTTGGGTATTCAGGAAAGTTTGTGCTTTTGTTCTAATTTTTATCTTTATATTTAGAACTTTTTAAAAGAGACATGATGTATGAACATTCTCCATTTTCCAAATAATATAATAATATTAAATTCCTA
>NW_008387219.1:0-225 GCF_000622305.1 Nannospalax galili
AATACCACATGAAATTTATAAGTACATGAGTCGGAATGCAGAATGCGATTGCAGCAGCTGTCCACTACTGGCACTGCAGAGGTGTAATTGCTGCCTTCATATTATAAATTATTGCTCTTTCTATCCCTTTCTCACATTTCCACAGGACACTTTACACAGACACCAAGTGAGCACACCCACAAGTCTGCTCCAATCTTTCTGAACTGTTCAGTGTCCCATGGCCCT
>NW_008387220.1:0-225 GCF_000622305.1 Nannospalax galili
ACACTGCCTGGTGTCCTTGCCCTCCAGAGCCAGGCCCGTGGCAACCCTGAGGCAATGGCCGTGAGCCCAAGTACACAGGGGTTTGTGGCCCTCAGACTAAGAGAAGGCAACAGGGTGTGATAGCTCTTATTGGTGTTGAAAATAAAATCTGAGGCGCATAATGAACACTCAGACAAAGTGAAAGTAACTCAGCAGGGAGACCTGACTCTTGCAAAAGGGTACATT
>NW_008387221.1:0-225 GCF_000622305.1 Nannospalax galili
TCCATAAGATGAAATATATTTATCTATCTCTCATTATCTTTCTCAAAGTTTTAAAAAATTTTATTCATTCAATTTCCTCAGTATGGGTCATATGATCAGATACCATTATTTTTATTTTTTAAATTTTTTTTTTGAAAATTCACATATGTAAATTTTGTTGAATATCAACCACCCTTACCTTCAGCTCCTTGCTACCCCTTCTCCCCACAAATCTCTCTTTCACAT
>NW_008387222.1:0-225 GCF_000622305.1 Nannospalax galili
TGAACCACAAATCAAATGACTGCAAACATGGGTAGATTTTTTTTTTTTTTTGCCTTTTCTTGTCTCTTTTAGGCAGGGTCTCCCTGTAGTCCAAGCTTGCCTACAACTGGCTATGTAGACCAGGCTGCCCTCAAACTGACAGAGATGCTCCTGCTTCTGCCTTGCAAGTGCTGGGATTAAAGGTGTGCATCATCATGCACAGCAACTAGTTTTGAGTGTTCATAA
>NW_008387223.1:0-225 GCF_000622305.1 Nannospalax galili
AATTTAAATAATGTTTTCACAAGAACTGAATGAGTTCTAATCCTTCTCAAAAACCATATAGATGCCTTGTGGATAATTCCAATAATGTATCTCTTAATAGTGGTAGTTAAATAAGATATTATCCTGGCATAAATGGATTGTTGAAAAACAATGGAATAAAATTATGCTCATGTTTACAGAGTGCATGTCTAATTTTAAATTACCTGGTCTATTTCATCTTTTTTT
>NW_008387224.1:0-225 GCF_000622305.1 Nannospalax galili
AGCTCAAATAAACTCTTCCTTCTATAAATTGCTTGGGTCAATGTTTCTATCTCAGCAACAGAAAAGTGACTAATACATATGTGCATCAGCATTTTGCCTGCATGTATGTAAGTGCATTCATGCATGCAATGACTATGTCGGTCACAGGAGGGCATTGGATCCCCTGGAACTGGTGTTACAGATGGCTGTTAGCTGCCATGTGGGTGCTGGGAACCAAACCCAGGT
>NW_008387225.1:0-225 GCF_000622305.1 Nannospalax galili
TCTTAGGATGAATTATCTAGATCAGCTTAGCCTGTGGGAATGACTGTGGGGGTTGTTTAGATTGTTGATTGATGTGAGAGAACCCAGCCCATTCTGGGGAGTGCCATTCCCTAGGCAGGGGTTCCTGAATGGTGTGAGCGTGAAGACTGCCAGCTGAGAAGACACACAAGCAGTGAGCAGGATGCATTCATCCCTCTCCGCTCTGGACTGCAGAGATGAGGTGAC
>NW_008387226.1:0-225 GCF_000622305.1 Nannospalax galili
AAAAATAGACACACACACACACAAACCAAAACCAAACCAAAACAAAACAAGACCGAGATAGTTAACAATAAGAACTAAAAGCAGCCTAGACTACTCTTTATTTTGACATTAGCACTTTATCAATGTGGTCATTCCACTAAGAATCAAAATTTGGCATTATCACCCATAGTTCTAATTTATTTCCAGAATATCACGGCAGATCTTGTAAAATACATTGCTGAAATC
>NW_008387227.1:0-225 GCF_000622305.1 Nannospalax galili
AAGCCAAACAGACTGACACAGTACTGCAACTGTGTCTCTGGTTATCTAATTAAAACAGAAGAGGAAATGAGCACAGCTCTCTGTGCTCTACATGCATACACAAGTTGTTGTCTACCTTCAGGCAAGAGAACACTCTAAATATCCTGACTTCACCCAATTCAGGCAGTATACTATACTGCAAAGAATATTAACACAACTCACTGCCCCATTCTTAACAAAATTACA
>NW_008387228.1:0-225 GCF_000622305.1 Nannospalax galili
TATTTGTTCCATGATTTGTTATTTCATTGGGATACTTACTTATTTTCCACTTTCAGAAAATGGAAGTAATACCATCTATTTGATGCTCACCTTAATAAGTGGTAATAATAAGATGGTACTAATGGCTGCTGTAAGGTCCATGTCTTGGCCACCCTTCAAGCAGCACTGCTTTGCATATTTTGCTGCATCATTGCATTTTTCTACAGTAGTTGATGCAAATGTTAA
>NW_008387229.1:0-225 GCF_000622305.1 Nannospalax galili
TATCCAGAAAGTTCTTGGGTCATTCACATTCATGAGAGGAAGGCCCCAAGATCTAGGACACAAGGGACAGCATATCAATGCACACAGAACCTGAGTGTCAGCGAGTGAGGCCCAGTGTTATCATAACACGCTGGGCACTGAGCAAAGGTCTTGAGATGAGCAATGAGTGACTTTTTAAAATATATTTTATTTATTATTTTTATTTTTATGTGTATGAGTGTATTG
>NW_008387230.1:0-218 GCF_000622305.1 Nannospalax galili
GATCAAATTATCCCTTTTTGCAGATGATATGATGTTATATCTAAGAGACACTAAAAATTCTACCAGAAAACTCCTAGACATTATTAACACGTTCAGTAAAGTGGTAAGTTACAAAATTAATCTACAACCAATAACAAGTTATCAGAGAAAGAGTACATGGAAACACTCTCCTTCCCAAAAGCTG
This sequence comes from Nannospalax galili, assembly GCF_000622305.1. Classification (NCBI taxonomy): domain Eukaryota; kingdom Metazoa; phylum Chordata; class Mammalia; order Rodentia; family Spalacidae; genus Nannospalax; species Nannospalax galili. The sequence goes on from NW_008387230.1 coordinate 185, forward strand.
CAAAAAAAAAAAAAAAAAAAAAAAAAAATTAAAA
>NW_008387231.1:0-225 GCF_000622305.1 Nannospalax galili
CCTATGCATGTGTGCTTGTGTTTACCTATGTGTAGAGGCTAGAGGTCAACATTGGGTATTGTCCTTTTAGTTACCCTGTACCTTGTTTTGTTTTCCAAGACAGGGTCTCTCACTAACCCATAGGTAGGACTAGGCTGGCTCCCCAGTGAGCCTCGGGGACCTGCCTGTCTCTGTCTCTCCAGTGAGGGAGTCCAAGCACATGCCATCATACCAGGCTTCTTAGGA
>NW_008387232.1:0-225 GCF_000622305.1 Nannospalax galili
GAAAACTGACACAGACAGAGAGCAGCAGGAGACAGGGTGGTTGACACCATGTGAGAACCCCGCTAGGGAGAATTGGTGAAATTCAAACAAGGCCCGTAGAGTAGCTGAACATGTTTAACAGCATTAACAATGGCATTAACAGCTCCAGTGTTAATTTCATGGTTCTGATCACTGTACTATTGTTGTGGTAGGTATCACATTAACATTCAGAGAAGCTGAGATGTG
>NW_008387233.1:0-225 GCF_000622305.1 Nannospalax galili
GAAAACTGACACAGACAGAGAGCAGCAGGAGACAGGGTGGTTGACACCATGCGAGAACCCCGCTAGGGAGAATTGGTGAAATTCAAACAAGGCCAGTAGAGTAGCTGAACATGTTTAACAGCATTAACAATGGCATTGACAGCTCCAGTGTTAATTTCATGGTTCTGATCACTATACTATTGTTGTGGTAGGTATCACATTAACATTCAGAGAAGCTGAGATGTG
>NW_008387234.1:0-225 GCF_000622305.1 Nannospalax galili
ATGTGTAGGGTCCAGCAAGGGCTGCATTTAGGGCTTTCCAAAAAGAAAACAGAATGTTTTTCTTTTCTAAGCCAACCTTCTCTTAAAAACTAAAATAGAAATCGGAGGCTACACACTTTGCTGCCTGCCTTTGCCGGTTTAACCATCTGTCTGCTGGTGGGAAGCAGATGATGCTCAGTCACTAAGCCATCCCCTCTACCTGGCCCCATCTCCCCAGTTTCTCTC
>NW_008387235.1:0-225 GCF_000622305.1 Nannospalax galili
ATAAAGATGATTAAGACGTTCTGTATAAAATACACAGAAATTTAATAAAAATTACATAAAAATAAATCAATGACATTTGCTGCATTGGTAAAGAATAAGAATCTTTTCTTTCACTTTAATAGATGCACAAATACCAGTGAACATAATTTGGTATCCGTAGTAGAAAAATTATTGGTGATCTACAAGAGAAAAGAACATTCTCTGTATGACTAAAGGAGTCTACAA
>NW_008387236.1:0-225 GCF_000622305.1 Nannospalax galili
CAGAAACATCAGGGCATCATTATTCTAACAATACTTTTATAGTGATTTCGTTTATCATCATCTATGTACCTAATGTTCACCTAGAAGGAACACACTGGCTGACTTATGCTCACAACAATAAGAGGATTTGAGAACAGGGCTCCTCACCAAAGAGTAATGAAAACATGAAAACACGATCCAGTGCCAGCTGAACAATGTTGACGCTGCATACACAAATGCTTCCAA
>NW_008387237.1:0-225 GCF_000622305.1 Nannospalax galili
CTTCGGTTCTGCCTCTCATGTCCTTCCCAGAGTTCATCATTTTAGACTTAGTATAACCACTATTATTAAGCAATTACAAATATCTCTCTGAAAAAAATTACCATTAAGAAAAAAAAAACACTAAAACGCTTATAAGAAAACATCAACAGTTGTCCCCAACTCTTGCATTAGAATACAGCAGAATAAGTTTAAATTAGAAAGGTCAGTTATGTTCAGAAAGTAGGA
>NW_008387238.1:0-225 GCF_000622305.1 Nannospalax galili
ATCTTGAAGTTAAATTTTCACAGTTGCTTGAATTGACAAAATGATTTCTCAAAAACACAAAAGTGGGCGGGGGGGGGCGGAGCTCAGCGGTTAAGAGCACTTGCTGTTTGAGACCTGAGCTCAAGACCCAGCACCCAGTTTTGAACTGCCTCTAACTCCAGTTCCAGGGGACCCAATACCCATCTAGAATCTAGCCTCTCTGGGCACCCACACACGTGACATACA
>NW_008387239.1:0-225 GCF_000622305.1 Nannospalax galili
TGAGCATGGTGACAACACAATGGATCACAATAGTGATACAACTGCACATAATGATGGCACAATGAGCATTGTGATGGTAAAATGGAATATTGTGAAGTAATATTTTTACATTGTAATGGCACAATGTGTAGGCACATTGGTAATGGTATCACATTTGGTAATGGTGAGGGGATAGGGCACCGTGTTTGCATATTGAGCATGGTGACTACACAATGGATCATGATA
>NW_008387240.1:0-225 GCF_000622305.1 Nannospalax galili
GAACGTGTTGTCCGCTGGGTGACTGCTGGTACCAGGTGAGCCCTCACTTTGGCCTCTGCTGAGATTCCTCCTTGATGCAAGTTGAGCCCACCTTAGCTTGGGTTGAACTTCACCTTGACTTGGGGCCGACACCATTTTGACTTTGGTTGGTGTTCTGGTTTGTCTCTCCATTGATGTGACAAAACACTCTGACCACTACCAACTTGGGGGGAAAGGGTTTATTTG
>NW_008387241.1:0-225 GCF_000622305.1 Nannospalax galili
TAAAGTGGCCTCACATTATGACTAGAAGTATAATACATGGAAGACTAAGAAAAAAAAGCAAAAATCCCTACAAAGCACATATTACTGACCTATAACATTATTAAATTTAACCTCATGGAGGATATGTACACATCTTAGAAAAAAATGTTTTTAAAAAAAAGCTGTGCTAAAAATAATGATTTTGCGATTAAGAAAAAATGAATATATGCCAGCTCTATTCTGATT
>NW_008387242.1:0-225 GCF_000622305.1 Nannospalax galili
GAACAAGAAAATGATGAGAATGAAATATCAGGAGGATGGTACAGCCATAAATTCACCCAATTAAATGAATATAAAAGGACCTGAAAAGGCAGAACTTACAAAACTCCCTCATGAAAAAATAGGTAAACTGCTGAATTTAATGTCTACCAGAGAAAACTAGTTTCTAGTTAAACGTTTTTCCATATAAAACCAGACAGACTCACATAATGAATTTTGTGAACTTCT
>NW_008387243.1:0-225 GCF_000622305.1 Nannospalax galili
CATCTTTCATGCCTCTAAGTCAGTACTATGTAAATCACACTACCAACTTCACCTGCCAGCCTGAGATGGACCTTGGCCCTTTTCATTCATATAATCAGTTACTTTTGTATATTTAAGTTTTCTAGGAGCAGAAAACTCCTTAGGCTTTCTCTTTTCACAAGTCGGAAGCTTAAGTGGGTAAGGTCTTGCCCTGAGGGCACTCTTTCCATTGTTCATATGAAAATA
>NW_008387244.1:0-225 GCF_000622305.1 Nannospalax galili
GAATTAATATTTAATGTTCAGGGTTTTTTCCCTTCCTTGACTGCTAATGTGGGGCAAACTTATATTTTAGCGCAGACTAACACAATTTGGGTTGTTCAGTTTTCTCCATTTGTAGTTTTACTCCTTTACCTGGAATATCACTAATAGTCAATCTCCATGTTGCAATTAAGAAATACATATTTCTCTGTTCCTTCTATTATTTAATTTTTGCATCAGTGTAAGAGA
>NW_008387245.1:0-225 GCF_000622305.1 Nannospalax galili
ACTTCCCGGGCACAGAGTGAGCTGGGTGCATGGCCCAGCGGCAGAGCACTCGTCCAGCAGGCACAGGGCCCTGGGTTCTGTCCCCCACACTGGAAAAAAACAAAAATAACAATGGGGCCAGAGAGACAGCTCGGTGCTCTTCCAGAGGCCTGGGTTCGGTTCCCAGCTCCCACGTCAGGGGCTTACAACCAACTGTAACTCTGGCTCCAAGGGATCCGACACCCT
>NW_008387246.1:0-225 GCF_000622305.1 Nannospalax galili
AACTAAAATATCTTTTAATCTTCTCTTGTGTCTTATTGCAATTTAATTCATGTCCTGTATATGCAATAGTGATTGAGTATTGATAAGGAGAGACATAAGAAAGTACTTTTTCACTCTGAATCTCATACAACTATTCATTCATTTTCTTTCTATCTTACTGTCTTGCTCTCTCTTCTCTCTACAATAGGGATGATGATAGACCCTACTTTGAGAACTATTATATAT
>NW_008387247.1:0-225 GCF_000622305.1 Nannospalax galili
TGCAAAGGATCAGGAAGCAGTGGTGGCTCTGGACCGAGAGGTTAGCCCTGGTATTTGGGGTGCCAAGGCAAGAAATGGGCCTGTACCCAGGCTAGGAGGAGAGTCACGGTGGGGGAGGTAGGAGGGTGAAAGAGCCTGGGGGAGTCAAGGCACGGTGGGCACACTGGACTTACACAGGGAAGGTGCTGGTACCAGGACACTGGAGGCTGTGCAGCCCAGGAAACA
>NW_008387248.1:0-225 GCF_000622305.1 Nannospalax galili
CCTTACAGCAGCTCATATTGAGGCTCCGCGAGTCTCATCTTCTAATTGCCCCAGACAAAATCCAAAAAACCACTGTAGTTCAATTCCTGGGCAGCACTATTACCCCTGAGCTGGTCACACCCCAAACCATTAAGATTTCTACCAAGTACCTGACCACTCTTAATGATTTCCAAAAACTGTTGGGTGATATTAATTGGCTGCGCGGGTATGCCCCTTTGCCCAGAG
>NW_008387249.1:0-225 GCF_000622305.1 Nannospalax galili
CACACAGCAATAACCAAAGAAAGAAAGAGCAGAGGGGAGAAAGGAGGGAGAAAGACCACCAAGCCAAGTGGGCCATCGCTTCTTTCTTACTCAGCCCAGACGTGTTCCCAGCTAGCAAAGTCTGTCAGTGCTGTGGTAGCTTTTTGTTCAGCCACCCAGACCTCAGGTCTTTCCCTCTGCTGTAAAGAAGGCCCTCCTGTTCCCTAGATCCTCAGGGATGAAATC
>NW_008387250.1:0-225 GCF_000622305.1 Nannospalax galili
GGGACTGGTGTTATCAAATGTCAGCTGACAGACACCCTGAAGGCCAAACTTTCAGTTTAAATGAGGGAAGCTCAGTGGTGATGGATACCACCATTCGCCTTTTATTGACCATACAAGGAAATGGAAGGTTAGAGGTGCTGAAGGATGACAAACACGTGTGCAGAGACAATGAGTGTGTTGGGTTCTCTAAAGAAACAGAACTGATAAAACGAATATATATATATA
>NW_008387251.1:0-225 GCF_000622305.1 Nannospalax galili
TAATGCCTTCCTAGGCTGTTTTATAGTTCTGTCCTAATCAGAAGAGTAGTTGGGGCCAGTCATGATGCCACAATGCCTTCAATTCAAGTATATGGGAGACGGGTCTATGTGACTTCAAGGCCAGCCTGGTCTACATGGCAAGCCCCTGCTCCAAAAAAAAAAAAAAAAGATTAACCAGTACCTTTAATTTTCATTGCGTATATTTAGTAGTGAGGACAACTGAGA
>NW_008387252.1:0-225 GCF_000622305.1 Nannospalax galili
TACATAAGACGGGCACAAGAAAAGCCAGCCCAAATCTCAGTACACATGGGGGCGGCGGGGGAGCTGAGGAAGCCTTACCCCTATCTGACAAACCATTGGCAATTGGTGGCTGCTGAATGGAGAAACGGACACACGGTAACCTTCCCCTTGAAACACATGGGCCAGGCGAGCAGGGATTGGTTGAGTGGACAGAGACTGGCTGAGTGGGCAGAGGTTGGTGAACGG
>NW_008387253.1:0-225 GCF_000622305.1 Nannospalax galili
GAGTGAGTGAGGAGTGAGTGAGGAGTGAGTGAGTGAGTGAGGAGCGAGTGAGTGAGTGAGGAAGTGAGTGAGGAGTGTGTGACTGAGTGAGTGAGTGAGGATTGAGTGAGTGAGTGAGGATTGAGTGTGTGAGGAGTGAGGGAGGAGTGAATAAGTGACTGAGGTGTGAGCAGTGAGTAGGGAGTGAGTGAGGAGTGAGTGAGTGAGGAGTGAGTGAGTGAGGAG
>NW_008387254.1:0-225 GCF_000622305.1 Nannospalax galili
GGGGAAAGGGGTGGAACTGTGGCCATATTGCAACTCAGAGCTAAGCATGTGGTGACAGGGTAACTCATAGAGGGAATATTTAATATGATCAAATGTATAGTATAAAATTCACCAAACTTCAATTTAAAAAAGGAAAAGGAAAAAAAAAAGCTGAGTAAATCCAGAACAGTTTAGCTCTTTTATTAAGACGTTTAGGAGAGATGCTCTGATTGGCTGTCAGGTACA
>NW_008387255.1:0-225 GCF_000622305.1 Nannospalax galili
GGTCCTGGCCCAGATATCCAAAGTAGTTCCCCCATCTGTCTGGTACCCAGACTTGAACCTGGACCTTTCAAAATTGATTGCTGGTATAGGTCCCATAGGCTACACCCAAAGTTTTTATGTTTGCCCTGAGACCCGCAGGCAAAAGGGGGTAGAAGGAAAATGTGGGACACCTTGTGACTTTTATTGCAAATCATGGGATTGCCTGAGTACAGGGTTCATAGATTG
>NW_008387256.1:0-225 GCF_000622305.1 Nannospalax galili
CTCTGATTTACAGAAGGTCGTGTCACCTGTAATCTCTGACGTGCACATGGTTGTGTCACCTGCACCTCTCATGTGCAGATGGTGGTGTCACCTGGCCCCTCTGTAGTGCACATGGTCATGTCACCTGCACGCTCTGCCATGCTGATGGTCGTGTCCCCTGCTCCGTCTGTCGTACAAATGGTCGTGTCAGCTGCCCCTCTGACGTGCACATGGTCTTCTCACCTA
>NW_008387257.1:0-225 GCF_000622305.1 Nannospalax galili
GTGGTAATGTTCTTTAGTTAAAGTCGGATGCTTATAGATGTTATATCTAGAAACCACCTCCAGGGCACCACGCAGCTACTGTTTGAATAATCAGTTCTATAGCCGAGTTAATCCACAAAACTGGAGATCAGAGTTTCTGCTGCTCTTCTCCTTTCCTCTCCCTCAGGCTCTCTGGGGAGAAGTGGGCTTCCAGTGATGGCCTGCTGGTGTTGCTTCTCTCCTGCT
>NW_008387258.1:0-225 GCF_000622305.1 Nannospalax galili
TTGCCAGGACTTTCATGGATATCAAAATGCAATGTATGGATCTTGATAAAAATTTTTGAACAAATTGAAACTGATAAAGGACTTTTTACAACTTTTCTAACAACTTTGTTGTTAGAAAACATAAATATTTGTTGAGACTAGATACCATATTTGGTATGCTAAAGTGTTAAATATTTCATGATTTTTATTTGATAACTACACTATTTGAGGCCTTAGTAAACCTGT
>NW_008387259.1:0-225 GCF_000622305.1 Nannospalax galili
CTCCTCCACCCACTGTGTCCAGAATCAGGAAGGGGTCACAAGAAGATTCTTTTGGAGCTTTAAGATTCAGGTGTGTTCCTTGCAGGGTTTTAGTCTTACATGGGACCAGTTACAACTCTTTTCTGGTTATTTCTTCCTTTGCCGTATTGCCCCTCTGGAAGTAGATAGCTGGTTGGATTTCACAGGCTAATCACTAAATAATTCAAGGGTCAAAGAGGAATTGTT
>NW_008387260.1:0-225 GCF_000622305.1 Nannospalax galili
GATTACATCAGACTTTTAACTCTATAATGAATGAAGCCATCTACAGCTTCCGTGGATAATCAACAAGGTAGAAGAAATCTGAAACATAAAAATGATTTGCATTTAGACTATTCAAAGAAGACTTATAAATTAATAAGAAAATTTAAATAAGCCAGGTGTGGTGGTGCATGCCCTTAACTCCAGCACTTGGAGGGGAAAGGAGGTGGACCTCTAAGAGAGCTAGGC
>NW_008387261.1:0-225 GCF_000622305.1 Nannospalax galili
ATAGATAAATAATAGCTGATAGGTATGTTACATAGACTATAGTAAAATAGTTCATTCAAGACAATCTCATGTGAGAATCAGTGTCGTATTGTATGGAAGTTCCTTCTCTTCTGAACTGATATTGGAACTTAATGGTGATTGAACCAGTACTGAGAAGTAGGACCTATGAAAGCAATGGCCTCTGGAGGACTGCCCTGCCATGGAAGGTGACCAGTGGTCACAGGA
>NW_008387262.1:0-225 GCF_000622305.1 Nannospalax galili
GTCCTGCGTTGAGTTGTTCCTGCACTAGCTCCTCAATGGCAGCAATTTTTTTCTCTTGAAAGAGGCCACTAAGACACCCATACAGGGTCTTCTGATTTCCATAAGATTGGATTTGCATGAGGTGCAGGCTGCTCAGCGACCTCAACTAAAAATGCTGCAGAGTGTCAAAGTTTGATGGTGGGTGAACAGTCTCAACATGATTAGTGGAACTGGAAAGGCAAACTC
>NW_008387263.1:0-225 GCF_000622305.1 Nannospalax galili
GGTACAAAGACAACTGGGATACTCAGCAAGAGTGACACCAAAAGTTACCAAATAAAATCCCAAGAGAAGTGGGTATTAGAGGGCTAGAGAAGAGGTGGGACAGTGGGATGGTGAGGGTAGGCATGTCTTTCAAAGCACTTTGTGTCATCCCTTTACTGGATCAAGAGGAAAGAAAGATTTCTATCAGAGAGAGTGAAGGTAGTGGCAGTGGTGGTAGATTGCTAG
>NW_008387264.1:0-225 GCF_000622305.1 Nannospalax galili
ATGAATAACCTTTATTGCTTTATACATGATGAACAATCCCTGCTTCTCTGGCATGGAATGAATAGACGAAAAGGTAGGAAGTGCCCTGCAAAATACAGACACAAGTAAAGGCTCTAAAATAGCACTCCAGTTGCTCAAGAAATAAGGCCGATGATCAACAAATGGGATCTCACAAAATTAAAAGGTATTTGTGCAGCAAGGGGAACAGTCAATAGAATGGAGAGG
>NW_008387265.1:0-225 GCF_000622305.1 Nannospalax galili
CAATATGCAAACATGGTAATCCATGTCCCCTCACAGTCCTCCAATGTGACAACACAATGCTCCAATATGCCAACACTGTGGCCCCAGGTGCCATTATATTGCCCCAAAGTGCCATCACAATGTTACCATATGTCTTCAAAATACTCCGTTGTGCCATCACAATGTGTCAATGTATTATTACAAAGATCCACTGTGTCATCACCATGCTCAATATGCAAATATGGT
>NW_008387266.1:0-225 GCF_000622305.1 Nannospalax galili
CAGGGTTTGATTCCCACCACCCACATGGTGGCTAACAATCTTCTGTAACTCCAGTTCCAGAGGAATATGACGCCCTCTTCTGACCTCCACAGGCACTGCATGACACAGGTACACTTACATGCATCCAGACAATACAACCATACACATAAAGTAAAAATAATTTTAAGAAGAACATATCCAGGGCTGTGAGAAGTCCGGCATGAAAAACTGGTTGTTCTTTGCTTA
>NW_008387267.1:0-225 GCF_000622305.1 Nannospalax galili
TGCAGATAAGAGTCTTAAAATGAAGACCCACTTTTAAATGAACCCTAGATAGTTCTAGAAGTTTTAAAAATTTACTATGCTTAAACCTTTTGTTTCTCATTTTAAATAAAATGCATATATTAAGGCAAGTGAAAGAGATACTGGTTCTACACTGTTTACTCAGAAAATAAAGCAGGAAACCAAGCTCACAGAACATGCCCAGCTCTGGGTTTAACTTGGATAGAG
>NW_008387268.1:0-225 GCF_000622305.1 Nannospalax galili
TCTAATGCCAGTCTGGACAGAGCAAAATATTCAGTTGTTTTCAAAAAATACTTTTCCTTTTGAATAAAATAATATTCAATGCAAAAATAAAAAGGAATATTAATGAATATTTTTAGATTTATTTTTATTTATTTTGGTTTTTGGATTTTGTTTTTTGTTTTGGATTTTTATTGATTTTTTAAAAAATTAAGCATTTTGAATTTCATGCAACTTTTCCCACTCAAA
>NW_008387269.1:0-225 GCF_000622305.1 Nannospalax galili
CCTCTTTTCTTCTTTACTGCAGGAACGGCCTTATAGCTGGAGACCCTGTTTTGCATCCTCAGAGGACATTGCTGTTCCTTCTGCAAGGGGGTACGCAGTGCCTTGAGTGGTCACAGGCAAATGGAGCATACCTTCTTTTTCTCATAAGGAGGTTCATTTGAACCAAGCCCCAGAAGTACTTTCTTTTTCAAACACATTTCTTTCTTTTTTTAAACATTTAAAAAA
>NW_008387270.1:0-225 GCF_000622305.1 Nannospalax galili
TAACATGCAAATGGTCGTGTCACCTGCCCTCTTAGTCGTGCACAAGTTCCTATCACCTGCCCCGTCTGACGTGCACATTTTCGTGTCTCCTGCCCACACCAACGAGCAGATGGTCGTGTCACATTCCCCCTTGACGTGCAGACGGTCGTGTGACCTGCCCCTCTGACGTGCAGGTGTTCGAGTCACCTGCCCAACTGACTTGCAGATGGTCGTGTCACCTTCCCC
>NW_008387271.1:0-225 GCF_000622305.1 Nannospalax galili
GTCTTTGCCCTAGCTTTATCTACATAATACGTGGTAAATTAAAAAGTACCAGACTGGTGGAACTAAGCTTCTGGGATGTCTAACAGCCATACTTTGAGGCCTATACTGGTTTGGTCAGAGGGACAGAAAGGATCATTTTTGCTCCTTGACCTGCTAGGTCGACTAAGCTCCAGGGGCCTATGAGCATCTCTCAAAGTGTCATGGAAATGTGGTGGGTCATCTGTC
>NW_008387272.1:0-225 GCF_000622305.1 Nannospalax galili
GCGCTGAATGACAACACCATAATGGGACTTATTGGCATCTGAGAAGGCTAGCGTGGCTAAAGCAAGGGGGGTTTTGCAGGGAGAAGTGTGTGGCTGAGTGGTGATTTCCAAACAGGCAAGGCTGTCCAGTCGCTTATCTGGGGGTGCGTGGTTATCCAACTCCCCCGTGAACACGGACATCATTAGTTGGAAAGCTAGAGAGTCTGCCCATAATGTTTGGGAATG
>NW_008387273.1:0-223 GCF_000622305.1 Nannospalax galili
TGCTGAGGACAGAAGGAGGTGTCAGATCCCCAGGAACTGGAGTTATACATGGTTGTTAGTGGGCATTGCCTGGATTGAAACCTGTATCCTCTGCAAGGGCAGCCTGTGCTCTTAACTATTGAGCCATCTCTCCAGCCCTGAAACTGGGTCTATTATATGATGTTATCTGCACACACACACACACACACACACACACACACACATTATATTATAGATTATATAT
>NW_008387274.1:0-225 GCF_000622305.1 Nannospalax galili
GGACAAAACTCAACTCACATAAGAGCTATTTATTCAAGCACAGAACTAGGGAAGGCTGCGGCTGAAAAATATAAAATGTTCATCAACACTGGATTTGAAGGAAACTTTGGACCATGCCAGACGTCAATGCTTTTTTGTTTCAACACCATTTCTCCAATTTCATGTTTTTCTCTACGTTTCTCCCATTGTCATAAAAACATGACTTTAATTTTTTTATTTAAAATG
>NW_008387275.1:0-225 GCF_000622305.1 Nannospalax galili
AATAAAATATATTTAAAAAATAAAATCCACAACTCCAAGAGGAAATGTTGACTAAAAATGAGCATTTTTGAACCAGTTATTGAAAGTAAGCAAGCAAACTCCTTGGGTGCCATAAACGTCAACCACGGGCGTGTCTCTCGGGACAATATCTGCTCAGGTCTGTGGGGAGACATGTTAAATACGGATTGGCCACCACCACTATAGGGAGTGCTCTGGGCCCCAGGC
>NW_008387276.1:0-225 GCF_000622305.1 Nannospalax galili
TCCTCCTCCTCCTCCTCCTCCCTCTCCAGTCTCTCTCCCCTCCCTCCTCGCTCCTGTGGACTCTGGTCCGCCACATCCCTCCATTGCTGGTTGTACCTCATCACGCAGTTCCACAGATGTAATGTGCAGTGTTTACCAGACACATTGTCATTGCACCTGAACACTCAGCCTGACTCTGAGTTTTAACCCTTAGGAGCCGAGTGGACCCGAACCCCGAGAGTTTGT
>NW_008387277.1:0-225 GCF_000622305.1 Nannospalax galili
GTGCTGCATGAGCTTGCCCTTCATAGGCAGCCTAGAGCTCCAGGAGCCACTGTCCCTACAGTCTGGACTGTGAGGCGGGCTGTCTCCTGGAGAGGGCTGAGGCTTCTTGTGCAGTTACATTGTAGGGAACAACACTGAGAGGTTGAGCTAACAAAGCGTCTAACACTCACTGAGGTGTGGTGGGCAGCGGGGACCTCTCAGGCCATCATCAGCCCTGGTGAAGCC
>NW_008387278.1:0-225 GCF_000622305.1 Nannospalax galili
ACATGTATACATATGTTGTCTTTTCCAGTGTTAGTTTACATAGAATTGCTATGTCTTGAAAAATATATAGCTACAATTTTTTTTTTTTTTTAACCCCAACTCCTAGGAATTCCCGATGTAGACCATCCCAGGTTGGCCTGATCTCACAGCGATCTGCCTACGTCTGCCTCTGAAGTGCTCAGATGAAAGGCATACACCACATGCTATCTACAAATTTTCAAAATA
>NW_008387279.1:0-225 GCF_000622305.1 Nannospalax galili
GCCTGTCCACCCACCTGTTCCCACATAAACTGTACTTGAGCTATGCCAAAAATGATTATTGTTCCCTATTTAAAATACTCTGTGAAGATTTCAACTAGTATAGCAAAATATTAAAGAATTTCAGAATGATTCTGAGTCTTGAAATAGAGGTTCAGTTATCTTTGATCTTCTCAGTCAGGCAGGCAGAACATTGTACAAATGTAAAGGTTTCCATCCAGGAGAGTT
>NW_008387280.1:0-225 GCF_000622305.1 Nannospalax galili
TGACTTTAAAAATCTTTTAAAACAGACTTCTTTAAATAGCTAATAGCCCACAAAACAGGTCGGTGCTTATGAAAGAATTTTCAAATGAACAGCAATAGAATCTCAACAATATATTTTTCCACCAAATAAAGTACATTCCAGGCAGAGATAGTGCGATTTTTGTCTATCTTGTCAACTAGCACGTCTCCTCAAACTTAGTCCTAAAAGAAAGAAAGATTTATATTC
>NW_008387281.1:0-225 GCF_000622305.1 Nannospalax galili
TGACTTTAAAAATCTTTTAAAACAGACTTCTTTAAATAGCTAATAGCCCACGAAACAGGTTGGTGCTTATGAAAGAATTTTCAAATGAACAGCAATAGAATCTCAACAATATTATTTTTCCACCAAATAAAGTACATTCCAGACAGAGATAGTGCGATTTTTGTCTATCTTGTCACTAGCACGTCTCCTCAAACTTAGTCCTAAAAGAAAGAAAGATTTATATTC
>NW_008387282.1:0-225 GCF_000622305.1 Nannospalax galili
TTGTTAAAATGTGATGTCACATTTGAGCAATATAATGGCACTTGGTTAGTAACGTTGACACATTGGAGCATTGTAACATCACAGTGGAACATTGTTAATTCATATTGTAACATTTGATGGTGCTATGGAGAATTGTGTGGTCAAATGTGCTGACTATGAGGAAACATTGAGCACCTTGTTTGCATATTGAGCATCACGACGACTCAATGGATCATGGTAATGACA
>NW_008387283.1:0-225 GCF_000622305.1 Nannospalax galili
AGAATATTATTGTTCACAAAGATGGAATTATTAAGCAAAGACTAAACTGAATATGTAGAAGATCTTTGGGTTACTTATATTAGAAAAAAAGAATCAAGAAAAGGCAAAGCCGGTTTAGAAGAACATTAAAAACATGACTATGGAATCCTTTACTACTGACATGAGTGTGAACCACAGACTCAATTAGTTACCCCAGTGGGAGCACTTTTAACTGAAAGGGAATGC
>NW_008387284.1:0-225 GCF_000622305.1 Nannospalax galili
AGATGGCTCAGTGATTAAGAGCACTAGTTGGTCTTGCAGAGGACTGGGGTTCAATTCCCAGCACTTACCTGGTGGTTAACAACTGTCTGTAGCTCCAGTTTCAGGGGATCTGATGTCTCTTCTGGCCTCTGAAGGCATCTGCACTCACATGTAAACATACACTCCCCACCTCTTCCCACATAAGTTAGAGAAAAAGAAGAGGAGGAAGAGGAAAGAGGAAGAAGA
>NW_008387285.1:0-225 GCF_000622305.1 Nannospalax galili
CATGAGGTACTGTAGTCTCCAACTATGAGTCCAAATAAATTTTCTATTATTAAAAAAAAATATGTGGTTCTAAAATTCTCATACATCAGTAAGTGAAAATAATTAATTACCTTTGCACTCATTATTTAGCTATTACATCGGCAAGTATATCTGAGCTCTGAATTCTGTGCACATTCTTATATTTCCACACATTCTACAATGTTTCCATTATGGCAGCTTTGTAAT
>NW_008387286.1:0-225 GCF_000622305.1 Nannospalax galili
TCCACCTGCCTCTGCCTCCCAAGTGCTGAGATTAAAGGCATGCATCACCATGCCCAGTAATGTTTTATATTCTCATCTGTGTGTGTGTGTGTGTCCTGTCTGTCTGTGTCTGTGTGTTTGTATGTACTGTGGCAGAGGGCAGCTTTTGGAAATTGATTCTCTCCTTCCACCATATGGATCCTGGGGATTGAACAACAGGCTGTCAGGCTTGGGGGCAAGTACTTT
>NW_008387287.1:0-225 GCF_000622305.1 Nannospalax galili
CATCAAGATTTCATCTCTCCATCAGTCAGCAATTGAAAAGGTGTTTTACAGAGGCTTTTAACATATGAATATGAAAGACATTCATGATTCCCTATACACTGGTTTTCCTTGGATGGTCCACTCTTAAAATTCACTTATATCAATTAAATATGTTGATTTTCTTTATCCATTCTCTTTCAGTACGATCTGCTTCCTTCCTGGCTAGACTTAATAGTCTTGATTTTA
>NW_008387288.1:0-225 GCF_000622305.1 Nannospalax galili
ATTAAATGTCTTGCTTACAATGGTGTTGCCGTGACTTCAGAGACAAGCCTGCGCCACCTTAAGAAGCCCCTTTGCTTGCTTCTGGGGATGCCATCCTCAAAGTCCCAGATCAGACAGGCAAGGTGTTGTGGACTCACAGGGCAGACACTTGATGCTCCAATGCTCTGTGGTGTTTGGCATGTGTCCTGTCTGACTGACCAATCAGTGAGGCATGAGCCCCCAAGC
>NW_008387289.1:0-225 GCF_000622305.1 Nannospalax galili
CCCTACTGACGTGCAGATGGTCATGTCACTTGCACTCTCTGAAGTGCACATGTTTCTGTCACTTGCCCCTCTGATGTGCAGATGATCGTGTCACCTACCCCCTCTGAAGTGCACATGTTCGTGTCATCTGCCCCTCTGACGTGATGATGGTCGTGTCACATCCCACGTCTGACGTGCAGATGGTCGTGTCACCTGCCCCTACTGACGTGCAGATGGTCGTGTCAC
>NW_008387290.1:0-225 GCF_000622305.1 Nannospalax galili
TTATTTACAGAAGAGTGGGTGCCCCCCATTTATGGCTGCACTGGAAATTCCACACTCAAATATATGTCCTGTGACTTCCTGACAGGGGCACAAAATGGGGAGAGAGGTGCCTTCTGGTGTTCTCGGTTTTTATATCCTCAGCCCCTCCCCCACATGCAGCGTAGGCCGACTAATTGGGTGGGAGGGGTAACTGCCTCCCCTATGGACTCCTTGACAACATGGGAT
>NW_008387291.1:0-225 GCF_000622305.1 Nannospalax galili
CATCAAGGTTTTGGACAAGTGCCTTCACTCACTGATCCATGCCCCAGGCTCGCCATTGAGATTTTAAAATATTTTATTTATTATTTTTATTTCATATGTATGAGTGCATGTATGTGAGTTGCACCCGTGCCATGCAATGCCGTGGAGGTCAGAGGAGGGCTTCGGATTCCTCCAGAACTGGAGTTAAGGACGGGTCATAGCTGCCATGTGGGTGTTGGGAATCGA
>NW_008387292.1:0-225 GCF_000622305.1 Nannospalax galili
ATTAAAAAATAAATAAATTTAAAAAATTCCAATATTAGTTGTAATAGTTTTACAATGTGGATATACTTAAATATATTGAATTATATGTTTTAAAATGATTTAAATGATGAACTTTATGTAAGTAATTTTTAGCTCAATGGAGAAAGTTTGAATTGCTATGAATGAAAGAACAAAAACATAAGGAAGATAATATAATTTCTTTGTTAAACAATGCAATATGAACAA
>NW_008387293.1:0-225 GCF_000622305.1 Nannospalax galili
TTTAATGGAAACAGTTCAAATTTTCATTAAAGGTTGAAGAGGAGCAAGACTCTATAGGGGTCACACCCTTCAGCTCTTTCCAGCATAGAATTCCTGTTCATGGTTCTTGCCTCACCGTTACCCGTGCTGTTAGCCTTCATACTGACCCCAGGGAGAATACACCAAATGCTGCTGCTGCTCCTGCTCCTGGAGATGCCTCTGATCCTGTTCACCTTACTGAACCCA
>NW_008387294.1:0-225 GCF_000622305.1 Nannospalax galili
TAGGGATATGAGAGCCTTGGGTTTTCTCTAAGATCTATGGCCTCTCCAGCTTTGTGTATTTGACTAGCTGTACAGTACCAGGCATGAATTTCATCCCATTTTGTGGGCTTCAGGTTCAAATATGTAGCTGTTGATTACCCCCAAGATCAAAGTGCCACTACAGCACCAATGTCATTTGCTGTGCTGGTTGTTGATGTGGTTTTTAGGCCTTGAAGCTGGGGTTGG
>NW_008387295.1:0-225 GCF_000622305.1 Nannospalax galili
TTCTACAAGGCTCAGTTCTGCTCTAAGTGCATAGCAACCTGTGAAATCACTATGATTCCAGAGCTATGTAGTAGAAGCCTGAGGTAGGCTGGAAGGGGCAGAGTCTGAGTGGGTGGGGATACTCCTCTGGGTCAGGGGAGGGAAGGGAAAACAAACAAAGGATGCCAGACTGGTGAACATCAATGGCCTTAGAGGAGAGGTGTGACTTGGGCGTGGTCAGAAGAT
>NW_008387296.1:0-225 GCF_000622305.1 Nannospalax galili
CACACTGAGGATTGTGATGTCAAAATGGAGCATTGTGAAGACATATTGGAGTACTGTGGTGGGATATTATGGCATTGTGATGGCACATTGGAGCATTTTGAGGGCACGTTGTGCATTCTGATGGCACATTGAACATTGTTATGCCACATTGGAGCATTGAGTTGGCACGTAAGCACTGTGATGTCACTTTGGAGCATTGTGTTGACATATTGGAGAATTGTGATG
>NW_008387297.1:0-225 GCF_000622305.1 Nannospalax galili
GGGGCTACAGGGAGATTCTTTCTCAATGAATGTCTCAGATTCTTTGCTCTAGATTAAAAACAAACAAAAAAACTACAAGCAATCAATGGAGACTGAGAGAGGAAGACTCAGTTTTCAACAAGAATTAAGTCCCTGAGAAGCCATCTAATCACAAATAGACAGCCTTAAACACATGTGTACACAGGCACCACTAAATGGACTCAGTGCATTAAAAAATATATATAT
>NW_008387298.1:0-225 GCF_000622305.1 Nannospalax galili
TTTTGGTCGCTGGTATATTTATTGGTATATATATAGTGCCCACATAACCTGGAAGAGGGTGACAGAGCCAGAGCCACCATGTAGGTACTGAGAGTCAAACCTGGGTCTTCTGAAAGAACAGCAAGTGGTTTTAACCCCTAAGCTCTCTCCAGCTCCTTTTTTATTTATTTTTTGCTCTTTTTGAGACGGGGTCTCCCTGTAGCCCCAGCTGTCCTGGAACTCACT
>NW_008387299.1:0-225 GCF_000622305.1 Nannospalax galili
CTGAAGAGAGAAGCCATCTGGCCAGGAAAGGAAGGCTGAACCCCAGGTGGTGGACAAGAAGAAAGAGCCAAAGACCCAGCCAGTGGAACAGATACTTTCAGTTCCTCAAGAGCATCCATAAGTATGCCCCTGTCTCCAAACCCTCCAGCTTCTTCCCCTGACTCCACATTCAAAAGCCTTCAACTTCCCAGTCACATTCACTTCTGCTTCTCTCCTCTTCCCCTG
>NW_008387300.1:0-225 GCF_000622305.1 Nannospalax galili
CTAGCCAAATGTATAGAGTCCCTTGCTAAGACTCTTCCTAAGTGATTCTAGGTTATGTCAAGTTTAAAATTAAAAATATCACTATATATGTGAATATATGTGTATGAGTGTATGCACACATGTTTATATATATATATATATGTGTGTGTGTGTGTGTGTGTGTATATGCGTGTATGTATGTGTGTGTTTACACATACCTCATTTCTACCAGATCACTGTGTCTAT
>NW_008387301.1:0-225 GCF_000622305.1 Nannospalax galili
ATGTTTGTGTCACCTTCCCCCTCTGACGTGCACATGGTCGTGTCACCTGCCTCCTGTGATGTGTAGATGATTGTGTCAACTGTCCCCTTTGATGTGCAGATGGTCATGTCACCTGCCCCCTCTGATCTTCACATGGTTTTATCACTTGCCCCCTCTGATCTGCACATAGTTTTATCACCTGCCCCCTCTGACGTGCACATGGTCGTGTCACCTGGATCTTTGACA
>NW_008387302.1:0-225 GCF_000622305.1 Nannospalax galili
ATCTTGCTTTGAGCTATTCTCAGGCCTGATACTATGCTAAACCTTTCTCAGCAATTTGTTTGACTTAAATATATGATTGAAGTCAGGATCTACGGTGCGATGTTATCCTAAACATCTCCCATCAATTCAATTCACTTTAAATATAGGACTTAGGTGTGTTTCAGGAAAATATACACTGACAAAATAGTTGTTGAAAAAAGAATCTAGACACAAGACATACAATAA
>NW_008387303.1:0-225 GCF_000622305.1 Nannospalax galili
CTTATCAATGTAGAAATTCAGTCAGGCCTGGAGTCAGAGATGAGTAAGACTAGTGTGGGTCATGCCCCTAGCCCACCCCCATGAACCCAAGCACTCGCCCTTCCCCACACTCCATCTCTCCAAACCCGTCACGTAGCAAGGGAGCATTAGAACTGCAGCCAAGATGGAAATGACACACAGTGAGGAGACAGAATGAGCCCATCCTAGACTTCAGCAGAGACGGGA
>NW_008387304.1:0-225 GCF_000622305.1 Nannospalax galili
CTATTCATTCACTGAGCTCTACCAAGGCCTGGTCCTGAAAAATCTCTGATTATGATTGAATTACTTGCTCTAGATCATAAATCTCAGAGGCAGCTGAGCTGCATCTAAAGTGAGGTGGCTTACCCATGTCTGTGTCCCAGTTATTAATTATATCCCCAAGACTGAAAATATATAAATGTATGTATGCCCCTATGTGTTACACATAGACAGACAGACAGACAGACA
>NW_008387305.1:0-225 GCF_000622305.1 Nannospalax galili
ATATTTAATAGCTATAGGTTTGGTATGTTGTTAAATACATTATTCAGCACAAAGCATTGAGCACTGTAGGATGAATTAATTTCCTAGTTATAGACAACAATAAAAGGCATTCCAAGGATGTGGAACAACATGTCCAAATGCAAAGCCACAAAAGGAAATTTGGCAAACACACAATGGGTCAAGAAATAACAAAGATAAAATTAAAATGATTTTTAAGGTGATTTT
>NW_008387306.1:0-225 GCF_000622305.1 Nannospalax galili
CGTGTCTCCTGCCCCCTCTGATGTGCAGATGGTCATATCACCTACCCACTCGGACATGCAGATGGTCGTGTCACCTGCCCTCTATAACGTGTACAAGTTTGTGTCACCTGCTCATCTGACGTGCAGATGGACTTATCACCTGCCCCCTCTGACGTGCACATACTTGTGTCAACTGCCCCCTCTGACATGCTGATGGTCGGGTCACCTCCCCCCTCTGACGTGCAG
>NW_008387307.1:0-225 GCF_000622305.1 Nannospalax galili
AGATGATGCTATACAGCAGTCCCTTCTGCATGAAAAAACTACCATCATCACGACTTCATCTGAGCCTGATCGCTAAACATCGTCAAAATTGGGCTTGTTGCTGGTTGTGCTCATTCATTAAGGGAGGGTCAAGCAGGGTCATTGGACCCTCACTGGAGTATCCAGCTACTCTTCCCAGGCAACTGTATGTAATTTGAAACTAATCACTCATGGCCTCCTGAATTT
>NW_008387308.1:0-225 GCF_000622305.1 Nannospalax galili
CTCAGCCCAGAATATTTCAATCCTTTCCATAAGTATAGCTCTCAATATGACACTAAAATACCAGTTCATCATAGTGGGAAAAGTCCAGATAAATTAAACTCTGAAAATGTAGTGCTGAGCCTCAGCTTCAAATAGAAGTCAACATGAGGGTAGCAGTGCCCGACCAGACATAAGACACCCGCACCTTACCTCACCAGTGGAGAGGTCTTTGCCAGTCCAGCAATG
>NW_008387309.1:0-225 GCF_000622305.1 Nannospalax galili
TGACCCAAGTTTGACCCTCAGAGCCCACGTTTAAAGAAAAAAAAAAGCAGATTCAATGGTGTTCATCTATGATCCCAGCACTTCTATGGAAAATGGGGGCAGAGACAAGAGAGTCTGCTGGAACTTCTGGCAGTTAGCCTCAAGTAAGCAATGTAGCAGAAACAAGAGAACCCTGCCTTGACAAGGTGGAAGGTGAGAACTGACTCCCAGAAGGTGTCCTTTTGA
>NW_008387310.1:0-225 GCF_000622305.1 Nannospalax galili
TAACAACCATCCATAACTCCAGTTCCAGGGAATCTGATGTCCTCTTCTGGCATCATTCCATGGACATTGCCCACATGGGCATACTAACATATGTGCAGGCAAAACACTCATATACATAAAATAAAAATAAACACATTACTTAATTTGGGAGGACTCTTTTGAGACAGGGTCTCTCTGTAGCCCCAGCTGGCCTGGAACTCTCTATGTGGACCAGGCTGGCCTTGA
>NW_008387311.1:0-225 GCF_000622305.1 Nannospalax galili
AACTTTTCAGTTAAATACATTTGATAAAGAAACTGATTCTGTTCTAACTAAAAACACATGTGACCCAGATACTGAGATGAATTACTGCTGAGAATAACTGAGATTCACAAACAGGCAGCAATGTCAAAATTAACTACCACTTGTCAGTGTCTCAGGAATCCCAACAGCCTCTGATTAAGCGAATGTCAATGGCAGTCTTGCATTAAACCCTTCAGAAACACTGTA
>NW_008387312.1:0-225 GCF_000622305.1 Nannospalax galili
AGTGGCCAGAGCAGGGGGAGAAAGCTAAGTGCTTCCATCTTAGGCAGGTACGGGAAGAAGAAGGTGACTGGAAATCCATCAAGGCTTAAGAACTCTGCAAGGCTTCCCCAGTTACTTGCTTCCTACAGCAAGGTGACACCTTCTCAGACCTCCCAAAACAGTGCCACAAACTTGAAAAAATTTCCAAATACTTGGAGCATATCGAGGACATTTTATTTCAAACAA
>NW_008387313.1:0-225 GCF_000622305.1 Nannospalax galili
CATGCACCTGGCCATGTGCATGTCCTGTCTTAGGAGTGCTTGTCATGTGACATCTTACCCATCTTTGGCCAAAAATGCATCATGATTAAGGGTAGCTGCGAGGGTAATGCCAGCCTGTGACAGTCTTAGTCTCTGCCTAACTCATTTAGCCAAGCGTGGGCAACCGGAGGGGGACCTGGGGAAGTCCATAATCATGAGGATGTGGGCTGTGGCAGTTCCAAGGGT
>NW_008387314.1:0-225 GCF_000622305.1 Nannospalax galili
CCATCTGGGATTCTGAAAGAAATTTCTTTGAATCTATAGATCTAAGTGAGGGGTATATTATGTCCCCCCCCAAATGAAGATAGGTCATATTTTCATGGAATTATGGCTTCTTTACTCTGTTTCAATAATCAAGCAGGGGCTTTACACTTGATTAATAATCAATGAACAAAAGCAGGAATGGGTGAATAATGCAATCAATGAACAAGATAGAATCCAAGCAACTCT
>NW_008387315.1:0-225 GCF_000622305.1 Nannospalax galili
CATATCACAATGCCCCAATGTGTCATTACAGTGTTCCAATGTGCTCTTGCAGTGTTTCATGTGTCACCACAATGCTAAGTGTGCCATTACATTGCACCAATATACCATCACAATGCTCCAGTGTGATGTCACAATGGTCAGGGAGACATTACAATACTCCAATGGGAAATAACGGTGCTCCAATATGTCTTCAAAATGCTCCATTTTGCCATCTCAGTGTGCCAT
>NW_008387316.1:0-225 GCF_000622305.1 Nannospalax galili
TTTTTTCTAATTCTGTGAAATATGTCATGGGGATTTTGATTGGGATTGTGTGGGTCTCTCTTACCT
Organism: Nannospalax galili; assembly: GCF_000622305.1. Taxonomy (NCBI): domain Eukaryota; kingdom Metazoa; phylum Chordata; class Mammalia; order Rodentia; family Spalacidae; genus Nannospalax; species Nannospalax galili. The sequence continues at coordinate 67 of NW_008387316.1, forward strand.
CATGGGTCATTGGCCACCGATCCATGAGAACAAAGGGAGCAGAGGCAATGAATAGGGTTAGGATGGCTGTGAGTATGATGGAAAAAAACCTACTGGGAATCAGCTTTGGTGAGACAGCTTGTTTATTCAGGGGGTTGAAGGGAAGATATAGGGTGAAGA
>NW_008387317.1:0-225 GCF_000622305.1 Nannospalax galili
AAATGGCTAAGAAACATCTCATAAAGTGTTCAACATCTTAGTAATTAAGGAATGCAAATGAAAACCACCCTAAGGGATCACCTTACCCCTACCATATTGGCTAGGATCAAGAGAACAAATGATACCGAATGCTGGTGAGGATGTGGATGAAGGGGAACATTCATTCACTGATGGTAGGATTGCAAACTCATGCAATCACTCTGGGAAACAGTGTGGAGAATGCTT
>NW_008387318.1:0-225 GCF_000622305.1 Nannospalax galili
CCTAGATACTGTTATTTGCAACCTTCTTTTAAAGGAGAAGCCAGTGCACCATGAACCTAGTTTTGTAGTAACTGGCCAATTCCACAGATCAAGCCAAGACCGTTGTTAAAAATTCTGTATTCCGTGCTACAATTCTCTCTTTAGATATGCATTCTCTTTCTATTAAGTTATTGACAAGCAAAGGTGATTTATAAGATGAGAAGCAGACATTGCTAAAACAGGAAG
>NW_008387319.1:0-225 GCF_000622305.1 Nannospalax galili
GAAAATTAAATCAGTAAACACAGAGCCCACGTTCAGACAGCAACAAGCACCAAGGAGGGAGAAGGAGAGAAGCAGGTAGCTGTGTCGTCTTTCACCACCTTCTAGTGGAACTGTAAGAACAAGATGCTTTAAGCCCTGGTTTGGATTAAAATATAAAAAGCAAGAACCGGAAGGCAGAAAGGAGCTAGAGCTGCGGATCTTAGAATACCCATCTTCTATCGATAA
>NW_008387320.1:0-225 GCF_000622305.1 Nannospalax galili
ATGTAAATCAGGCATGGTAGCACACACCTCTAATCCTAGTACTCGAGAGTGAAAGCAAGAGAATCAGAGGGCCAAAGCCATCCTTGGCTATATAGCAAGGCCCACTTGGGATGCAGGAGACCCTGTCAACAGAAAGCAAAGACGGAGTGAAAGAAAGAAGGGGTAGGGGAGGAGAGGACAGGAAGAGAGGGGAACAAAGGTACAGAGCAGGATGGAAGAGGAGGG
>NW_008387321.1:0-225 GCF_000622305.1 Nannospalax galili
TTAGTTTGAGTTATCTAGCTTGGTCCTGATTCTTTATCAGGAGTACCCTCTTAATCCTCAAGTTCGGTGCTCTCTATAATATTCTTTTAAGATGAGTCTATGTAGCCCTGGCTGGCCTACAGCTCTATATAGACCAGACTGGCCTGGAACTTCCAGAGATCCACCTACCTCTGGCTTCTGAGTGCTAGGCTTAAAGGCCTGTGCTATTAATAAGCCCACTGGGTA
>NW_008387322.1:0-225 GCF_000622305.1 Nannospalax galili
ACAATGCTTCAATGTGACATCACAATGCTGCAATGTGCCAACACTATCCCATAATGTGCCATTTTCTTGCTCCCATGTGACAACACGAAGTTGCAATATGAATTCATGATGTTCCATTGTGCTATCACAATGCACCATTGTGTCATTACAATGGTCCATTGTTTCATCACCATGCTCAATATCCAAACATAGTGCTCAATGTCCCTCACAATCAACCAATGTGAC
>NW_008387323.1:0-225 GCF_000622305.1 Nannospalax galili
GTGTCCACAGGGCTATATAAAAAGAGTGACATTTGTTAACATGAGTTCCCTGTACTGCCTGCATGTGAAATGCCCTGCAAACACTAAATAGGATTCTTAATTTGAAGTGCAGGTTACATTTCCTAATGACAAAAAAGCATAAGGTTGTGCTTCCTGATTATTCACAAATGCTCACATAAAATACCTTCAGTGGGGGAATGGAGGGATGGCTCAGCTGTTAAGCCC
>NW_008387324.1:0-225 GCF_000622305.1 Nannospalax galili
TCCTCACTCCCCTTTTCAGGTACTGTCCGTCTTGGCCGGCTGGCACCGGCAAATATCCATTATTAATATTGAAGTTCAAGACAGTGAGATTATAGAGATGTCTTCCCAGTGTACACCTACGTGTCACAAAGCAAATGCCAAGACCTCTGGAGTAAGCAATTCCCATGACAGAAACCACTTTACCAGACTAAAAACACACACATATTCACACCAAACACTCTCTTT
>NW_008387325.1:0-225 GCF_000622305.1 Nannospalax galili
AAGATTGCAAAATAAGTAAATAAACCAACAAACAAGTAAAATCTCCATTGGTTTTACATGTCTAGCAGGCTAGTCCAAATGTGGAAATGCATCTGGACTATGAGTAGGGGAAGTGCAGTGTGAAGAGCAGGTTTGACTAGATTGTTTCCTAAAAACTTAAAATAGCCAAATCATTTGAAAATATATTGCCTGCTGCCTACTGGAGAGATGGCACAGCAGCCTAGT
>NW_008387326.1:0-225 GCF_000622305.1 Nannospalax galili
AATTTGAGCGGGCCTGGGTCCAAGGCTAGCAGGGGATGGTATGTTTCTCCAGCAGTCCAAGCAATTGTACTTACCAGACATTAGGCTTAAATCCATATGAGATGATATATAGACAATTATTTTTCACTACTGTTTTCTTCTTAATAAAAACTACTGTCCATGCGGCTGGAGAACTGGCTCAGCGGTTAAGAACACTGGTTGTTCTTGTAGAAGACCTGGGTTTGA
>NW_008387327.1:0-225 GCF_000622305.1 Nannospalax galili
AAAGGTGACATCACAATGCTCCAATGTGCCATCACAATGTTCAAATATGACATCACAAAGTTCCAATGTGATTGCACTGTGCTTCAACGGGATATCACAATTCTCCAATGTGCCAACAGTATCTCCTCATGTGCCATTATATTGGTGCAATGTGCGATCAAAATGTGACAATATGACTTCTCAATGTTTCATTGGGAAATCACAATGTTCCAGTGTGATATCACA
>NW_008387328.1:0-225 GCF_000622305.1 Nannospalax galili
AATGTGATGGCACACTGTGCATGGTGATGTCATATTGAAGCATTGTGATGACACATTAGAGGAGAGTGATGGCACCTGTGACCATTGTGGTGTCACATGAAGCATAGTAATAGCACATTAGATCGTTGTGAGGATACACTCTGGCATTTTCATGGCAAAATCAGCATGGTGCTTACATATTGGTGCACTGTGATGACACATTGGTGCACTGTGATGGCACACTGA
>NW_008387329.1:0-225 GCF_000622305.1 Nannospalax galili
TAGCATTAGTTGTTTTTGCTGAACCAAAGAGTTTTGTGAATTTGGAGTTGTGAGGCCACTCTCACTGAGGCAGGACTCTCCCCAAGATGGAACCCAAATCCACGTAACTAAGTGCTGAAATCTCTATCACCAGAGTGTCAGGGTTTCAAATTTAAACTCCCAAGTTGGGAAATTTGGAGATTAGATTCATACAGCAATTCCAGCTTGCTTAATAAAGAACAGAAT
>NW_008387330.1:0-225 GCF_000622305.1 Nannospalax galili
ACCTCTATGAGGAGGCATTATATCCAATTGGAAATTTGATAGTTGTGCATACACTAGATGTGCCGCTATTGTACCAGCTGGAACATCTTGTTTGGTATGCTGATAATGCAGCACACCAGGTCCTTTGTTGAGCAGAATTATAGGGAATAGTTCCACCAGCCATCTGCATGTCATCTTCTGGCACTATGAAAGCCACCCATCCAGTGAAAAGGAGTTTCCAGCTTA
>NW_008387331.1:0-225 GCF_000622305.1 Nannospalax galili
CTAACTATTGTGCAGTCTAAATCTTTACAAACAGAATTATATCAGAGATTAATAAAGTACTATTTTATGAGCAATGAAATGAACATAAACATATGTCTTTGCAATAGAGAAAATTATCATTGAAAAGTGTTTTTTAATTTCCTAACAGTTTTATATCTATAAGAATTTCAAATCTTCAAATCAAATAGAAGACCTTCTGAAAAATACCATTTCATTTCATCTCAG
>NW_008387332.1:0-225 GCF_000622305.1 Nannospalax galili
GGGTGGATGGTGGGCACCACGTCTGGGCTCATTCTGCCCTGCATGATCTTCCTTTGGTTTGCCCATTCCTTTCCGTCTGTCTGCTCGTTTGGTTTTCCTATAAGCATCAGTCCTATAAACTCAGAAATGCTCAGCAGCTGGCCTCTTTTGAGGCTTTCGGATTTTGAGCAGTGAGGAATGGGAGCAGGGAGCTGCCAGGAAGGCGCCACTCTGCTGTCTTGGTAG
>NW_008387333.1:0-225 GCF_000622305.1 Nannospalax galili
CCTTAATAAGGGAGATAGAGACAAAAATTGGGTTAGTTTAAGGGAGGAGAGAGGGAAGGGTATACAAGGACCCTAGGGGATAAGGGTAGAGAGGGAGCTCAATAGAGGTAGGAACATAGGAGAAGGGTATTATTAAGGGAGAAGTGGGGGGCACCTTAAGTGGGAAAACTATGGTGGAGGAGTGAGACAATGTGAGTGATAAATAATGCCTAGCTAGTTTTGAAA
>NW_008387334.1:0-225 GCF_000622305.1 Nannospalax galili
AGCATTCTGATGTCAAATTGGAGCATTCAGAAGTCACAATGAAGTATTGTGATGTCATATTGTAACATTGTGATGGCATAATGAAGCAATATAATGGCACATGGGCCAGTAGTGTTGGCACATTGGATCATTGTGATGTCACACTGGAGCATTGTGATGTCATATTGGATCATTGCAATGTCAAATTGTAACATTGTCATGAGATATTGGAGCAATATAATGTCA
>NW_008387335.1:0-225 GCF_000622305.1 Nannospalax galili
CTCCTTACTGTGAGTAGGACAGACAGCAACAAACACTAACGCACAGGTAGCTCCCTGGTAGGAAGCAGAGGCCTTTGATACATGCCTGGCTGGTTCATATGGTAGCTCTATTTTTTATTTTTGAGAATAGCTTCGTAAGCACACCTTCAAACTTGTCATAGCTTCTCCCCATTTTTTTCAAAAATGGGCACATGGAGCTTCTGCTCCATGGAGAACAGAGTCAAG
>NW_008387336.1:0-225 GCF_000622305.1 Nannospalax galili
CCACCTCTCCAGCCCCATGTCATGACTTCTTAATTCTAGAACACAGAGGTAAAATCTCTAAGCCTCTTTTAATTATTTTATCAGTTCTTCTCCATTTCTGATTTTACTTGCTTACATCACTCACTTATTTCTATACAGAACTATTTGAATTATGCATAAAACCTTTTAAAATATATTTTCAGATAAAGCACTTTATATTATTAAGTATTGTAAAATTATTATTGC
>NW_008387337.1:0-225 GCF_000622305.1 Nannospalax galili
ACCCTTCACAGCAGATGCTATGGAAACACAACACAATGCCACCAGGTAAAAATACTAGACAGAACCCACAGGGTCTAGGTACAGACCATTGGTCAAGCCTTGGAAGACCAAATGGCTTACTGATGGTAGTAAAAAAGGCCAAAGGACTGTTCTAGTTAAAAACAGACATGACGAGAACATGCCACACCAGATCCTTGACTGGGTATCAGGTACAAACAGGGAATC
>NW_008387338.1:0-225 GCF_000622305.1 Nannospalax galili
CTAGAAGCTGTAAAGCCATTCATCTAAAAGGAACTTATTAAGTGAACCCCTTCATGGAGTGCTTCTAGAACATAGTAACATAAGCACATGAATTTCTGAAGATCTGTGGAAGAGACTCTCTCCTAATATTCACAAGAATTTGTTTTATTGTGTTGATCTATGTGACTTCTGAATGTCAAGGCAGAGAAAAGATCTAGTAATTAAAAAGAATGTCTTGGGTATGTT
>NW_008387339.1:0-225 GCF_000622305.1 Nannospalax galili
TAATGCTGTTGTAATGAAATGCTTCTTCTAATTAAAAATAATAATAATAATAATAAAATATTTTTAAAAATTAATCAATCAGACCTATTTTTTAAAAAAAATTCTACGCTGAAGATGCAATACCCTCCCTGTGCAATTTAACTCTCAGGAAAAAAGACACAAAGAAACTAACTGGGAGTTTCCAACAACCCAGAGTCACCTTCAGTGAAGTCCATCAGCAAGACC
>NW_008387340.1:0-225 GCF_000622305.1 Nannospalax galili
CAGCTAAAAACTGTCCATAACTCCAGTTCCAGGGGATCTGACAGTCTCTTCGGTCCTCTGCGGACATTGCACAACACAGATACTCTTACATGCAGGCAATACACACATACACATGAAATAAAATAAAATAGAATAAATAATAAAATAAAATAAAAATAAATAAAATATATATTGTTTAATTTTATGTGTATGCATGTATTGCCTGCATGTAGGTAAGTGCACCCG
>NW_008387341.1:0-225 GCF_000622305.1 Nannospalax galili
TATATACTCATGTCTAAGGATTTGGAGCTCAGATCCACAAATGAGAGAACACACATTGCTTGTTTTTCTGAGTCTGTGTTCCTTCATCCAGTGAAACAGCTTCTTGTTCCATCCATTTATCTTCAAATTTCAGGATTTCGATTTTCTTTACCACTGAGTAGAACTCCAGTTTGCAAATGTACCACATTTTTCTTATCCATTCATTGGTTGAGGGACATTTAGGTT
>NW_008387342.1:0-225 GCF_000622305.1 Nannospalax galili
CTGGGACTGGAGTTACAGACAGCTGCCATGTGGGTGCTGGGATTCAAACCCGGGTCATCTGCAAGAACTGCCGGGGGCTCGAACCCACGACCCCTGGGGAGGTGATGATTGGGGATGAGTAAGCATGCTGTTCACCAGCCCACGCCACCCCCAACACCCAGGGACACTCAGACACAATGGGGAGTCTAGTCAAACAGGGACTCATTTATTGCAGGTGTTACAGAG
>NW_008387343.1:0-225 GCF_000622305.1 Nannospalax galili
TATATACTCATGTCTAAGGATTTGGAGCTCAGATCCACAAATGAGAGAACATACATTGCTTGTTTTTCTGAGTCTGTGTTCCTTCGTCCAGTGAAACAGCTTCTTGTTCCATCCATTTATCTGCAAATTTCAGGATTTCGATTTTCTTTACCACTGAGTAGAACTCCAGTTTGTAAATGTACCACATTTTTCTTATCCATTCATTGGTTGAGGGACATTTAGGTT
>NW_008387344.1:0-225 GCF_000622305.1 Nannospalax galili
AAATATGGACTTTATATTTCCTCAGAAAAAATTAAAAAACATGGGCCTTATTCTTATTTGGGATATGTGATCTTAGATAATCAATTATACCCTATCACCCCAAAAATGGAGTTGACAGATCCTTGTACTTTAAATCAATTACAACAATTTTTGGGACACTTAAACTGATGCAGCCCTTTTCTTCATCTTACTACCATACAATTAAGTCCTCTTTTCCATCTATTA
>NW_008387345.1:0-225 GCF_000622305.1 Nannospalax galili
TTGTCGTGTCTGGAAGACACCATCTAGCACCAGACGTCCTGGTTATCTGTGTCTCAGACTCCTTCCACCCCTTCTTCTGCAATGTTCCCTGAACCTTAGATGGAGGGGTTGTATTGTAGATGTATGAATTCTCAGCATTTTGTAGATCTCTATAGTAGTCTCCATCTTTTGGAGAAAGAAACTTCTTTGATGAGTGTTGAGAGCTACACTTACCTATAAGGATAA
>NW_008387346.1:0-225 GCF_000622305.1 Nannospalax galili
ATGCCTATTTATCATATTCTCATCCATATGCACATGCAGCTGAAATGTAAGGTGACAGTAATGGGCATTTTCATAATTTATCCATCTGATAAAATTTTATTTCAGTTGTTAAGTAGGAGTAAGCATAATTTAACATGGTAAGACCCCATAACAGGGCAGAGGTAACCAACTTGTTCACATTTTTATAGAATCTAAACATCTGCCTCTTTATGCCTGAACGTGTAA
>NW_008387347.1:0-225 GCF_000622305.1 Nannospalax galili
TCACTATGTAGACCAGGCTGGCCTAGAACTCACAGAGATGTACCTGCCTCTGACTCCTGAGTGCTGCGATTAAAGGCATGCCCCCACCACGCTGGGTCTCCCTCTGGTTTTTTAGAACTTGCTAGGCATTGTTTATCTCTCTCCTCTCTCTTACTTTCTAACCTTTCCACCATGGTTTCCCCATTTTCCCCCATTTCTCATAGTACCTGTCTCCTACGGTCCCAC
>NW_008387348.1:0-225 GCF_000622305.1 Nannospalax galili
ACAGAAAAACTGGAAAATACAGTAAGAGCAGAGAGATGCAGAGACCCCCCCAAACTCCTTCCTCAGTTCTAGCGCACCCCAGGGAAGGGACATCGAACCCCTGGAGCTGCCAACACCACCACCAGCCTGGTGAGGCCACACGGAGAAGCATCCTCTGGGGCACAGGTGCCGCCAGCTCTGAATGCTTGTGGGGTTTGGAATGTCCATGGGGCATTGAGACTGCTC
>NW_008387349.1:0-225 GCF_000622305.1 Nannospalax galili
GATAGGGGCCTCACAAGGGGTTTCCCCTACCTTACTGTGCCAAACAGCTGGAACTATAGACAAGTAACAAAACATCAACTACAGTATATAAACTATAGTATTTTAAGTCCCTATTTCTACTACAATTAAATCTGTAGACTTGATTCTGAACATTTAAGCAAAATTGACAATTAAAAAAAAAAAGACCAGGTTTCAAATAATCACATCTCAAAAAGGAGGGATCAG
>NW_008387350.1:0-225 GCF_000622305.1 Nannospalax galili
CATTGTGATGGCACAAAGGAACTATGGGAAGTCATATTGTAACATTGTGATAGCACATTTATGCAATATAATGGCAATATTATAATGGTTATATATAATGTAACATGGGGATAAAGTGTTGGCACATTGGAGCATTGTGGTGTCACACTGTAGTATTGTGATGTCACATTGAAACACTGTGATTTCAAATTGGGGGATTGTGAGGGGATATTGAGCATGGTGTTT
>NW_008387351.1:0-225 GCF_000622305.1 Nannospalax galili
TGCTAACGACATACGATCGGTCTTCACACAAAAGACAGAATGCATGAATTCCCTGACAAATTTTGTGTACTCTCATATATATATATATAATATGCCCCTACAGCATCTGATCTGTATCCCCAAATCTCCTTCAGGATGGATCCATCCAGTGGACCCACCAAGAGTTCCATCCTGTAAGACAGTCTCTCCCCATTGCGATCCTCATTGATTGGCTGCCCAAAGTTC
>NW_008387352.1:0-225 GCF_000622305.1 Nannospalax galili
ACTCATAAAGATCTTTTTAAAAAGCGAAATGTTACTGTGTTTTCATTTTCACTATAATAAATACATTAGGAGAACTACTGTGTTTTCTAGGCAAAAGCAAACACACACAGTTGCGACACATATTTTTCTTAAACAACCTGATGGACATTGATGGCACAGTCATTTTACATACAACTCGTATAGAACGTTGTGAAATGCGAAATGCTACCGTTCTTTCATTTTAAC
>NW_008387353.1:0-223 GCF_000622305.1 Nannospalax galili
AGTTAGTGCAGTGCTTGCCTGGCATGCATCAAGTCCTTGGTTCAGTCCTCAGCATAAACTCTTCGTGGTGCTGACCTGCTGCAATCCCAGCACTCAGTAGGTAGAAGCAGAGGATGAGAAGTTCAAGGTCACCCCTGATACATAGCACTTCCAGAATATAGGAAACCTTGTCTAAAAAAGAAGTATTATAACACACACACACACACACACACACACACACACA
>NW_008387354.1:0-225 GCF_000622305.1 Nannospalax galili
CCTGCCCCCTCTTACGTGCAGATGGTCGTGTCACCTGCCCGCATTGACATGCACAAGTTTGTGTCACCTTCCCTCTCTGCTGTAATGATGGTCGTGTCAACAGCCCGCTCTGATGATCAGATTGTCGTGTCACCTGACCCCTTTGACATGCACATTGTGGTGTCACCTGCCCTCTCCGTGGTGCACAGGGTCATGTCACCTGCCCTCTTAGTCGTGCACATTGTC
>NW_008387355.1:0-225 GCF_000622305.1 Nannospalax galili
CATACAGACATACACACACATACACTCAAATAGACACTCACATACACATATACTCGCACACACATAATACACAATACCCTCATATGCACATACACACACATACATTCACATTCACACACATAATAAATAAAACTGTGATGAATATTCACATAGTCTTAAGTTTAGAAGACTTACGTCTTCGACTTTGGACTATTTGGTGAATAAACTAAACCAGGACTGCAAAAT
>NW_008387356.1:0-225 GCF_000622305.1 Nannospalax galili
GTCATCAGGTTTTACCTGGCTTCATAAAGTTCAGGCAGGAATGTAAGAAATTTGCTCAGGTGTTATGTCAGAGTTTACTGAGTGCATACAGCAGGAGGTACCCTATTGCTCTTTTGTGCTAATTTTCTGTTCTTTGCAGTAGTAACTTTTAGCAATCTATTAACTTGGGCTGAAACTTGCTCTCCTATTTTTTTCCTCTCTGATACCCAATTATAGCCTTTGCTC
>NW_008387357.1:0-225 GCF_000622305.1 Nannospalax galili
TTGGAGCTACTGTTTTCAGCACCCCTCCCTTTAGCAGAGTTTGCAACCTGGCCTTAAAAAGTTTTAGGCTCATCTCACCCTGGTTTCCCATACCTTTAGTCTTCCCCTTTGGAATGGAACTGTGCATTCAGTTCCACCATGTTTGGAGTATGTAATTTGTCTTTAGTTTTACAGGGGCTTACAGTTAAAATATTTCCCTGAGCCTCAGAATAGACTTTGGACTCT
>NW_008387358.1:0-225 GCF_000622305.1 Nannospalax galili
TCTCTCTGTCTTCCCTTGAATTGAGTAACTTCCTTGACATGGTGGAAGAGGTGTCCCCTGCCTCCCTGAGCCTAGAGGGTTTCACCTGTACATACACCTCTTTCAGGGGTCTTCATCAGGGGGGTTCCATAGCAGGGAGACAGTGAGACGGAGACCGTGTCTCCTGGATTTCCTGGGGTCTGCTCCAGTCAGAGTTCTACAGAGTGACCAGTGATTCTTTAGACC
>NW_008387359.1:0-225 GCF_000622305.1 Nannospalax galili
ATCAATGTTCCTTCACAATGCCCAAAAGAGTCATCACAATGCTCCAGTGTGCCATCACAGTGCCTCAATATGCCATCAAAATACATGGATATGAATTCACAATGCTCCAATGTGCCTTCACAATGTTAAGTGTGCCATCGCAATGCTCCACTGTGTCATCACCATGCTCATTGGGTGCCATCACTGTCCTCCAATGTGTCATCACAATGCTCAAATGTGCCATCC
>NW_008387360.1:0-225 GCF_000622305.1 Nannospalax galili
TGCCAAGAAGTGGTATAACTGGGTCAAATGGTAGGTTCGTTTGTAGTTTTTAAAAAATATTTTATTTTATTATTTTTATTTTATGTGTATCAGTGTATTGCTTGCTTGTATGTGAGTGCGCCTGTGTTGTGCAGCATCTCAGAGGTCAGAAGGCGACTTTGGATTCCCCTGGAGCTGGAGTTAAGGACAGTTCATAGCTGCCATGTGGGTGTTGGGAATCGAACC
>NW_008387361.1:0-225 GCF_000622305.1 Nannospalax galili
ATATCATAAAAAGTACTGATTTTTCAGGACTACATTTCAAATTGATTGTTTGGATTACTAAATTTGTATAGTTTTTTTTTTCACTCCCAGGTACAGGCATCATGCCACTATTATTTCTCTGCTTTTATTTTTTTAGGTTTATGGATATTTTTCATGGCAGATGCTCTTTATTATCTTTGGAGTGTCCACTCACATTTTATGAATTAAGCACTCTGAAAATGCCAC
>NW_008387362.1:0-225 GCF_000622305.1 Nannospalax galili
CAAATGCCAACAATTCTTGGTTATATACCTGCCAGTATTTGGTGGGACATAAATGTCATAGATTACACAATAATTAAAACTGTCCCCCTCTTGTGAGGGTGTTATGATAGCTCTTCTGCATCAAGTGAAATTTAAATGTTGCTGGGGTACAAAGCCAGGGCTCTCTGGTACATTACATTGAAATTTATGCTTTCTACCTTTTTTTTTTTTTTTTAAATAACACCC
>NW_008387363.1:0-225 GCF_000622305.1 Nannospalax galili
GGGGGAGGCTGGGAAATGGTGCAAAAGGCCTCACAGCTGGTGAGTGATAGAAGAGGGGATTGAATTGGATGCAAGCACTGAGAGGTCTCTTGCTTTGTGTATGTGTGTGTGCTCATGTGTGTGTGTGTATGCACGTGTGCACATGTGTGTACATGTGGAAGCCAGGGGACAACGTTATTCCTCAGGTGCTGCCAGCACACCTTGTTTTCTTAATGTTTTTTATTT
>NW_008387364.1:0-225 GCF_000622305.1 Nannospalax galili
TAAACAGAAAGGGAGACATTTAAAAGTTCCTGAAAGAAGGGGCAAAATAATGTTTGGTCATAACAAATAATTTGAAGGTGAATACTGAGTAGAAGGGGAAGAAGAGTCCTTTAAAACTGCTAAGTCCTAAGCCAGATAAATTTATTTGAGAATTTTTACGGAATTGGAGGTAGAAAATAGACTTCTTTCAGCTTTCTACTTTATTTTTTAATGTACATTTCTATT
>NW_008387365.1:0-225 GCF_000622305.1 Nannospalax galili
CATGACAATGTATCAATATTAAATTTTATTTTTATATGAGTATTGTACTGCAAGTATAGTAAAGGCATGTCCTTTTGGATACAGAAGTATTTAGAAGTAAATACGCATGATGACTTCAACTTATACATTGTTCAGAAAAGGATTCACACACATACACACACACACACACACACACACACTTTCAGAACATTCACATATGCTGTTGGCCCTCTGTGTCTGTGGGTT
>NW_008387366.1:0-225 GCF_000622305.1 Nannospalax galili
GATGACACCTTGGGGCATTGTGATGTCACATTGTGGGATTGTGAGGGGACACTGAGGACCGTGTATGCATATTGAGCATGGTGATGACACAACAGATATTTGTAACGACACAATGGCAATTTGTGATGCCACAAAGAGCATTGTGATGGCAAAATGGAAGACTGTGAATTCATATGTAACATTGTGATGGCACTCTGGAGCAATATAATTGTACATGGGGACTTA
>NW_008387367.1:0-225 GCF_000622305.1 Nannospalax galili
GGACTACAAAGCAAAATAAGACAAAAGTGATTATAACTATAAATTTGAGGGCAAAGAATGTTAAATCAGACACCCTTCTGCTTTCTGATGGATGGATGATTACTCCAGGAGCTGACTTAGAAAGCCCTCTTGGGACTGTTAGAATTGGTGCCTGACTTTGAAGGCTGTATCTTCCCTCTTCAGATGCCCTAAGTTCCTCAGTTCCTCCCTCTCCTCTCCTCTCAT
>NW_008387368.1:0-225 GCF_000622305.1 Nannospalax galili
ACAGTGTCACAAATTGAATTCCCTCCCATTCAGCTGGCTTTAAGACCAATTAGAAGCTGGTGATGCCCCACAAAATGAAAATGTCACTGCTGCACCAATAGAGTTAGCTGTGCAGGTCATTGTTGTTGTTATTAAGCTTTAAAGCTGGGGCTGGACCACTGATGGATTTTCTCCTTCAGCAGCTTGCACAGTATCCCCTAAAACTATGAGAGCTAGTCTTCAGGA
>NW_008387369.1:0-225 GCF_000622305.1 Nannospalax galili
CAGCCCTATGTTGACTATTTTATTTTACTCTGGTTTTCCTTATTAGCCTAAAATTTCATGATTTTGCAGCTTAAACTGCTTATTTCTAATTTGCCAGAGCAGGGGAGACAGAGTTAGTGCTAAGTCCAGGGAGGAAGCAAATTCAACAGCTGTAAAACTGGGCGGGCAGCCTTTTCCCGAGTCCCTTTGTCTCAAAGCTCCAGTGTTCCCGGTCTTTTGTTCTCG
>NW_008387370.1:0-225 GCF_000622305.1 Nannospalax galili
CAGCCCTATGTTGACTATTTTATTTTACTCTGGTTTTCCTTATTAGCCTAAGATTTCATGATTTTGCAGCTTAAACTGCTTATTTCTAATTTGCCAGGGCAGGGGAGACAGAGTTAGTGCTAAGTCCAAGGAGGAAGCAAATTCAACAGCTGTAAAACTGGGCGGGCAGCCTTCTCCCGAGTCCCTTTGTCTCAAAGCTCCAGTGTTCCCGGTCTTTTGTTCTCG
>NW_008387371.1:0-225 GCF_000622305.1 Nannospalax galili
ATACTGTTTATACCATGTTTTATTTTTAAAGGAGGACAGGAACATGTTTGACTTAGCAAACATCCACAGACAGGAGATGGTATTATAGTAATAAATGTACAGACTGTCATGTCCAGACTCTTTGACACAGGCATGGTGGCACACACCTATAATTCCACCCCCAGGAAAGGCAAGGCAGAAGGATCATGTATTCCAGGCTGGCTTGAGCTACATGGCTCAGTCCTG
>NW_008387372.1:0-225 GCF_000622305.1 Nannospalax galili
TATTGTATGAAATTCACAAAAATTCAGTAAAGATGAAAAAAATGAAAAAAAATACTTAAAATTTCAGAAAAACTTAAAATGTAAGAGATCGGAGAGAGGAAGTTCTTCAGTCAAAACATTCATTCTCTTTGTCATCTCTTTTTTTATAAGGCATATAATCTTATAATTGACTTTGCAAAAATCACATAATAGATTGCTACTCTAACACAAAATATTTTGGCATTT
>NW_008387373.1:0-225 GCF_000622305.1 Nannospalax galili
ACACTTATTTCTCCAGAAATTTGAAAAAGAAACTTTGCAGGGTATAGTGTCCTTGGTTCTCAGTTATTGTTGTAGTTTCTTTCTATTACTGTGATAGAAACATTGACTAACACCAACTTGGGAAGGAAAGGATTTATTTATTTTACGACTTTCAGATCACAGTTCATCACTGAGGGAAACCAGGGCAGGACTCAGGGCTAGAATCTGGAGGCAGGAACTGAAATA
>NW_008387374.1:0-225 GCF_000622305.1 Nannospalax galili
GATGCGCCAAAAGACAAACATGCCAACACACCGCTCTACCTGGGAGCCACACCGGGCATGCACTTACTCAACCTGACCAGTCCAGAGGCCACTACAAGAGTGCTAGAGGCAGTGACACAGACCCTCATGCAGTACCCCTTTGACGTCCATGATGCACGCATCCTCTCTGGACAAGATGAAGGGGGTGTTTGGCTGGGTGACTGCGAACTACCTGCTGGAGAACGT
>NW_008387375.1:0-225 GCF_000622305.1 Nannospalax galili
GTTTCTTATGATATATAAAGGATGAGACAAAAATAATACACATAATCTTGAAATGTCTACAATCATAGTTTAGTCAACTAGTTTAAGGAATGAAATACATATCTAGTAAAGTTTATCCGAGAATATTTGGGTTTTTTACCCAAGCCTTATCTACATAGCATGTGATAATTAAATGTACCAGACTGGTGGAACTAACCTTACTGGATGGTTAACAGCCATAGTTTG
>NW_008387376.1:0-225 GCF_000622305.1 Nannospalax galili
TAATGAGGCATCCTACCCTCTATTCTGTGATAGGACGTTAAGTCTCTTATGTTAATAAGATGCTAAGTCTGCTATGCTAATAAGGTATCTTACTTGCTGTGCTGTCATTGGACCAGTTCCTTATATAAACTTTTGCTTTCTTGCAATAAATCAGATCTCTGTCACTGAACCTCGTCTCCTGTGTCTGAATGCAGCTCCGCTGAAACAGTCTCCTCACCAGCCCTG
>NW_008387377.1:0-225 GCF_000622305.1 Nannospalax galili
ACAACTAAGGCATAACAATAATACAAACAGAAGCAAACCTCAACTCAAAGAAGAACACTTGATTTTCATACCAGAATCACAATAAAAAATAAATAAATAAAAATAACAATATTCCACCAGTCCTATAGAAGAATTCTACAAGGAGAACTGCCTAGGAATAACCCAGGACACATAATTTAAAAGAACATGATCAAGGAATTTGACAAATTTAAAGACCACACAAAC
>NW_008387378.1:0-225 GCF_000622305.1 Nannospalax galili
TCCGTGGTGTAGGATTCCTGGGTGATAGTCTTTCTCTTTCTGAATTTTGAACATCATATTCCACTGTTTTCTGCCCTCCACGAGAAGCAAGTTGCTCGATCTAGGTGCTCAGTGCTCATGCGCACGGTGACTCATATCTTTCTTCTACTTATAGTGTTTTTCTGTGCCTCTGACGTTCTGATTATGATTGTATTTTACTTCATATCTGCTTAAAACTTTCCTAGA
>NW_008387379.1:0-225 GCF_000622305.1 Nannospalax galili
ACTTCACAATGTTCCATTGTGAAATCACAATGCTCCAATGTACCTACACTACCGTCTCCTGTGCCATGATATTACTACAATGTCCATTCAAAATGTTACAATATGACCCCACAATGTTCCATTGTGACATCATAGTGCTCATTGTGAAATCACTCTGCACCTATTTGACATCAAAATGATCCACTGTTTCGTAACCATGCTCAATATGCAGACATGGTGCTCAAT
>NW_008387380.1:0-225 GCF_000622305.1 Nannospalax galili
GTGATAGAAACACTGACCTAAGCAATTTATAGAAGGAAGAGTTTATTTGAGTTTACGGTTCCAGGAGAATTACAGTCTGTCATGGCAGGGAGTCATGGTGGCTGGAGGTGGCTGCAGCAGGAACAGCAGAAGCTAAGTGCTCACATCATCATGCAGGCACAGAAAGCAAGAGGGCAACTGGAGATCTGGCAAGGTTGAAGAACTCTGTAAGCCTCCCCCGAGTGA
>NW_008387381.1:0-225 GCF_000622305.1 Nannospalax galili
TTAGAGTAAAAATAAATATCTTTGGTATAGGGAACTGAAGGACAGTGTAGAGATTAGGGAAGGTTAAGAGGTGAAGCCTAATTTGGAACCATTTCCTTTGAGAGTTTTATATGCGGATTTGGAAAAACTTAAGTCGTGGACCCAGGGTAAAGTAAATGCAATATATTCAAATACAACATATTTGAGTCTAGCCATGTATCTTAAAATTTTTGAAATATTTCTCAT
>NW_008387382.1:0-225 GCF_000622305.1 Nannospalax galili
TGGACCAATGAATCATCACAATGTCCCTATGTGACATCACATTGCCCTAATGTATCACTGAAATGTTCAGTGTGTCATCATATTGCTCCATAGTGTTATGTTGCTTCAATATGCCATACAATGTTGAATGTTTCATCATAGTGCTCACCGTTCCATAACGTTGTAACAATGTATCATCACAATGCTCAGTGTGCTATCTCAATGCTGAATGTCCCCTCACAATGA
>NW_008387383.1:0-225 GCF_000622305.1 Nannospalax galili
CCTCACTCTTTCTTACACTGTCATCAAACTTTTGTTTAAATACACATGTGAGGTAACAAAGTATTAAGATGAATTCATACTGAAATTTGTCAATAGTAAATAAGTCTTTCTGTGCTCAAATCGCTTTTTCAGGGGTGGTTGCTGCCTCCTTCAGAGTTCAACTTAAGAAGGGTAACCTGAGTTGCCTGAACTCCAAATGGAAAGTCATTGCTGATTACTCAACAT
>NW_008387384.1:0-225 GCF_000622305.1 Nannospalax galili
GGACAAGGCTAGGGCAATGGCCATGAGTTCTTTAAATTGAGCAGAGCCCTCTCAAGTGTGAACGTATATTTTAGGTTCTGTTCCTACTGCTGGGTAAACTACTACAGTGGCCCCAAATTTTCCTCCATTAGTAAACACATTATACACCTCCTTCAGAGGGTTTTTGACAAAAAACCTGGGGGCCCCCCAGTGGAGGGTGTGAAAGGAGGTTACCCATTTGTGAGG
>NW_008387385.1:0-225 GCF_000622305.1 Nannospalax galili
ACAGTCTAACTATCCAGCTGATGTGGGGGCATGAATAAGGACATCAGTGTTGCACTGTAAATAAGGACATCCGTGTTACACTGTGTATAAGAACATCCATGTCACACTGAATAAGGACATCCATGTCACACAGTGATTAAGGACATCCGCATCACACTGTGAATAAGGACATCCGTGTCACACTGTGAATAAGGACATCCGTGTCACACTGTGAATAAGGACATC
>NW_008387386.1:0-225 GCF_000622305.1 Nannospalax galili
TTTTTCTGAGTCCAGACAACTGGACCTTCAAGTTGGTGGTCAGCTGCAATAGATACAAACACAGGAGGTCAAGAGCAATAAACTACAAGGCAAAGCAGCCTGTAGTACCCAAGGACATAGCTGATTCCCTTGTTTTCCTACAGCTTCACCAAATATAGGTTTCCTTCAACCTCGTTCTACACTCCAGTAGGCTGTCTTCACTCTTTTTGGCTTTGAACCCTTAGG
>NW_008387387.1:0-225 GCF_000622305.1 Nannospalax galili
CCTCTTCCTAAATGTTACCTGGGCTTTTGTGGGGCTTAGGAGGTTGGTAAAAATGTCCTATTTAAGGTTGAGTACTTAATCTCTTCTTCTCAGCACTTTGACCAGCTATGTATCACTGCATTGTCTACTACCCAGTACAAAAAGAAGCTTCTCTGACCAAGCCTGAGAGCACCGCAGGTCTATTTGTATAAACCTAAATATTTAGAAGGCAATTTGACAACATAA
>NW_008387388.1:0-225 GCF_000622305.1 Nannospalax galili
TATGAAGTCACAGAACTCTGACCTCACTGTAATCAGGCCCCAAAAATTTCGTGCAGGCCCTCAGGTTCCTCCATTCCTGGTGGATTCTTGCTCCCAGTAGACCTGGTCATCCGAACTGCTGTAGGGGAGTAGGCAGAGGTTGGTTTCAGAGACCCTTACCTGGGAAACATGTCGTGTCCAGTCCTCTTTCTCCTGGGAGGGACCTTCATCCCTGGGAGGAGGAGC
>NW_008387389.1:0-225 GCF_000622305.1 Nannospalax galili
CAGAGTTCCACAACTGGTCACACACACAGAAAATATGTCTGAGACATATATGCTGTAAATCTACAGTGGAATCTTGACACATCTACAGTGGAATCGACATGTACAGCTCATGGAACATAGTGGAACAGGAGGTAGAGAGAATACTAATACGTTCCTCAACTCTCACCAGTGAAGCTTCCTCATACTACAGAGTAAGATAGACATGCTGAAGACCACAACTGGTCC
>NW_008387390.1:0-225 GCF_000622305.1 Nannospalax galili
GCCCACTTGGGATTAGATCACTCTTGGAAGTTTGTCCCTGGGGAAAACTGATTATCCCTCCTTCAGCATCCACTGATTGCCTAACTCTTCATCTTGAGTTGGCACCCTATTGACATTTCCCCCATCCATCCTAGCATGCTGTAATGGATTTCTTTTGTTGTCAACTTGACACAACTGGGTAGAGGGAACCTCAATTGAGGAATTTCCTCCATTGGATTGGCCTGT
>NW_008387391.1:0-225 GCF_000622305.1 Nannospalax galili
GTGGGAAGAAGCCCCAAGATTTCCCAGGGAGTGGATTAAGTAGCTGGGTTGCACTGGATGCAAAGGATCAGGGAGAGGAAAGGTAAGCTTCGGAGCCCCGGAAAGAGGCTGTCAGCCCAAGAAAGAGGCTGGTGCGTGTTGCAGGACCAGGGAAGTAGAGGGAAGTGAGGGCAGGGCCAGAACCAGAAGCAGTGCTCCTGGGGCCCAAGGAAGGCACTAAGTTGG
>NW_008387392.1:0-225 GCF_000622305.1 Nannospalax galili
GATTCCAGCATGCTGCTATGGGAAATAGGGGTGGAGACATATGGATTTTCAGAAGCTGATTGGTCAGTTAGTTTGACACATGAAATATTGAACAAGAGACTCTTCCTCAAAATGGAAAGGTGAGGTTCAACACCCAAAGTTTATCCTTTGTCTGTCCCCGCCAAGACGTGCCATGGCACACATGCACTGGCACTCACATATCTGAACAAGAGCACACACACATAC
>NW_008387393.1:0-225 GCF_000622305.1 Nannospalax galili
GCATTGAGCACCATGTTTGTATATTGAGCTTAGTGAGGACACAAAGGATCATTGTAATGAGAAACTTGCACATTGTGATGGCACAATCGCACATTTTGAAGTCATATTGAAGCACTGGGATGGCATATTGGAGCAATGTATTGTCACATCTGGTCTTAGTATAGGTACTTTGGAGCAGTGTGATGGCACAATAAGCATTGTGATGGCACAATGGAATATTGTGAA
>NW_008387394.1:0-225 GCF_000622305.1 Nannospalax galili
ACAAGTTACACATTACAGTATTTCTATACAAGTCCATGTGTACAGCTGAAGGCTACATAACAAGAAACAGTGCCCAACAGGAGGAACCTTCCTTTGAGTTGTTGGGGAGGGTGACCCGAGAGACACCAAAATTACACAGGCTATTGCTGCAGTCCTTGATTGCCTCCCAGAATGTGAAGGTAAAACCCTATTGCTGAAGACAGGACATACTTTGGACACAGGATT
>NW_008387395.1:0-225 GCF_000622305.1 Nannospalax galili
CGAATGGAAGAGAGTAGGGCTAAATGTTCTTGTGATAGAAATGGAGAAGAGACCAGTGAGGATCCTGTAGTTGCCCTATTAGTGCCTCTCGGGCAGGGGCGGGGACGGATTGGGGGGGCAAATTTCAGAGTCACCAACCCTGTCCATCATGCAGCTGAAGGGCCTTGAAGCAGGATCAATCTACAAGAGGAAAGAATGTGATCTGAAATCTGGCCAAGTAAAGAC
>NW_008387396.1:0-225 GCF_000622305.1 Nannospalax galili
AGTTCCAGGCCAGCTGGGACTACAGGGAGACCCTGACTCACATACACCAAAATAATGATAATAAATAAAATTAATAATAATAATAATAATAATAATAATATAGCTCTTGGAAAGGTCTAGAATCATGGTAAGCCATAATTCTGACCATCAAAAGCGATTTTTTGGTCCTGACTGGAGACTCAGCATCACTGGAGACAGACCTCCAGACACTGGATGTGGACAGAG
>NW_008387397.1:0-225 GCF_000622305.1 Nannospalax galili
CTGGGATTTGAACCTGGGTCCTCTGCAAGAGCAGCCAGCGCTCTTAACTGCCTGAGCTATCTCTCCAACCCCTGAATTTTTTTAAAAAGGACATGAAGTTGGGAGTGGGATAGGGAGGATCTGGGAAGAATTGAAGGTGAGGGGGGACCAGGACAAGGCTGAATATAATCGAAAGAAATTGTATACATGTATAAAATTCTCAAAGAATAATTTTTAAATTTTTTT
>NW_008387398.1:0-225 GCF_000622305.1 Nannospalax galili
AGAAGTCTCTGAACTTAACTTGCATCTTTGCAGACCTGACAGAATACTGGACAGTCTTAGATGTTCAGTCTTTTACCTGATTCTGCCTTATGTACATCTCAGCTACAGCTAATGATAAGTAAATATTACGAGTAGAAAATCAATACTTGCATTGGGTCATCCTTTTAGTTTTCCTTCTAAGACTTTTCCATTCAAATCACACATGTATTGTTTATCTAGGGTGAT
>NW_008387399.1:0-225 GCF_000622305.1 Nannospalax galili
ACTTTTCTATACTGATTGGCTCCAGTTGGCCTTGGCTGAACCCTTCCTTTTTCTGGCTCTGGGTTTCATTGTCTCTGAAGTGGGTTCGATAGATCACAGATAAACAGAACGGTGTGACATAGTACCAAGGAAGAAGGGCGTGTTGCTCTTCTCTCATAATCTAAATGACATTCACTGAGCATGGATGTATCCTAGGCTCTTCCTTCAGACCTCTGCAGGGTGTTC
>NW_008387400.1:0-225 GCF_000622305.1 Nannospalax galili
CGCATTTTCATCTTTGTCCCCAAGCTATACATAGGCCTCTACTCACTCTACCAATTCAGAACTGCAAGCATTTGGTCTGTGCCTTCTCCTCTTGTGCCACTCTTCTACCTCTGGGACCATTGTAACCTGCAGGAACTCTCCCTAGAGGCCTTGGCACCAAAAAGATATGGCAAATGGATGTCATTCATTTTTCTCCTTTTGGCAAGCTCAAGTATATCCATCATA
>NW_008387401.1:0-225 GCF_000622305.1 Nannospalax galili
CCTCCTTATTGAAAGGAGAAAGGCTGGCTTCCCTGGCATGCAGTAGCTGCTTAGTGTAGTGGCTAGTATGGTGGTACAGTGGGTTCTGCTGCACAGTGTGCACTCCTGTGGTCAGACTGGCTCCCAGGAACCTTCAAGAGATCTTGCCCTAGACCCAGATGGCTGCCCACCCCTGAGGGTCAGGATCTCAGCTAAGCTGGCCTCCTGGGTTCCTGCCACCTTCAG
>NW_008387402.1:0-225 GCF_000622305.1 Nannospalax galili
TAGACAATGTGAGACATAAACAATGCCTAGCTAGTTTTAGAAAACCAGAGGAAAACATATTAGATTGACAACCTACTAACAAATTATACATGCAACCAGATCAAAAAATGTAATATATGCCTAGGCAAGGTTTATCTGAGAGGGTTTGGTCTTTGCTCAAGCTCTATGTACACAACATATGGTAATTAAAAGTACCAGACTGGTGGAACTAACCTTCTTGGATGT
>NW_008387403.1:0-225 GCF_000622305.1 Nannospalax galili
TAACAAATATAGGAGTATTATGTCTGCTTGTCGAGGGCTCTAAATGTCCCAGCCAGAGTTGCTCCTCGACCAGTTCCTTAAGGGCAGACAACTTCAGGTCAATGATTGGCCACTACTCCACCCAGATGTCTGTATCTGAGAGCCAAATCAAGGGAATGGGATCTGGTGCCATCCTTGGCAATGGCTCATGGTGGGCAGTGGCCTCTAGAATTGGGGGTGGTTCTG
>NW_008387404.1:0-225 GCF_000622305.1 Nannospalax galili
AGCCATTGGATAATTAACTTCCTCTGAAAATTTTAGAATGGTTATTTCAAGCAAATAAAACTAAATGAAAAGTATTTTCACCCCCAATTTCTAAACAATTAATCTTATTCAACTAACCTGAACCCAAACAATCCAACTTACTGGAGTAGATATTAATATTATTCCTCCATCCATATCTCAAGATAATTTAAAATTTCTTTTAAATACATCAGAATAATGGCATAT
>NW_008387405.1:0-225 GCF_000622305.1 Nannospalax galili
CTCACCCCAGCACTAGGGAGGCAGAGACAGGCAGATCGCTGGAGCTCACTGTCCAGCCAGCCTAGCCAGCTGAGTTTGTGAGCTCCAGGTTCACAGGGAGAGACCCTGTCTCAAAAGAAGGTGGACAGGCTAGAAACATGGCTCAGCAATTAAGACCACCTACTGCTCTTACAGAGGACACAGGTTTGGTTCCCAACATCCACATAGGGCAGCTCACAGCTGCCT
>NW_008387406.1:0-225 GCF_000622305.1 Nannospalax galili
CTCACCCCAGCACTAGGGAGGCAGAGACAGGCAGATCGCTGGAGCTCACTGGCCAGCCAGCCTAGCCAGCTGAGTTTGTGAGCTCCAGGTTCACAGGGAGAGATCCTGTCTCAAAAGAAGGTGGACAGGCTAGAGACATGGCTCAGCAATTAAGACCACCTACTGCTCTTACAAAGGACACAGGTTTGGTTCCCAACATCCACATAGGGCAGCTCACAGCTGCCT
>NW_008387407.1:0-225 GCF_000622305.1 Nannospalax galili
TTTTTAAGTTAGAACTCAGAAGTAGATAGGCTAAGCAGTGTAGATCTCTTCAGGGAGAATACAATAATATGTAATGTTCTATTCTTTGGGACACATCAGAATGTCATGTCTCCACACAGGATCAGAGGTTGAAATCAGATTCTATTCTATTGACTAGGAGGAGTAGAATTATGCTAATATGTCTCAGTAAAGCCCTGATATTTGCACTGTTTCATATGGTATTTT
>NW_008387408.1:0-225 GCF_000622305.1 Nannospalax galili
TTCTGAATCCTTATCTACCTTACCTGACAATTATTTATGTTTACAAGATCTCCAAAAAAGTCTGGCCTCATAACAGTTCCAGAAAAGATTCAACAAAGAACTCTTTTTTATTATCAAGGACACATTATAAGAAACCATACTGTTAATCCAGAGTTACTACCATTACAAAAGGATGCATTGCTCATGCTTAATGACTTCCAAAAACTCCAAGGAGATATCAGTTGG
>NW_008387409.1:0-225 GCF_000622305.1 Nannospalax galili
GTTCACACTCATAGAATTGGTCTAAAAATATTTATTATTATTGTAAACATGCAGAACATCCTCACCCTCCAGGAGTCCCAAATCCAGGCTTTGTAGAGCATCTGGTAGAATGTTTTGGATGTGCATCTTTGGCAGTGGTACCCTCAGGAAGTTCAAGGGTCTTGTTTCAATTTTTGCTAATTTTCAAGTTATTCCATCTACTCTTAGTTCAGGCTAGGACTTTCA
>NW_008387410.1:0-225 GCF_000622305.1 Nannospalax galili
TTTTTAAGTTAGAACTCAGAAGTAGATAGGCTAAGCAGTGTAGATCTCTTCGGGGAGAATACAATAGTATGTAATGTTCTATTCTTTGGGACAGATCAGAATGTCATGTCTCCACACAGGATCAGAGGATGAAATCAGATTCTATTCTATTGACTAGGAGGAGTAGAATTATGTTAATATGTCTCAGTAAAGCCCTGATATTTGCACTGTTTCATATGGTATTTT
>NW_008387411.1:0-225 GCF_000622305.1 Nannospalax galili
GAGTAGTTTGTATTGTGATAAAACCTTGCAAACTCCTTTCATTCTCTGGATTGGATCCTTAGACCCCTGTGCACTTATCCTCAGGGCAGTTGATATCTTCAAAGCTTTAAGCTTAATTGCTTCACGGTCAATTCTGACGACTAACCAAGGGCTCAACAGCACGCCCACATGGATTCCTGTCTGCTGTCACCATCCGTCCCTCTCCTACTTTTCAACCACCATCTC
>NW_008387412.1:0-225 GCF_000622305.1 Nannospalax galili
GAGTAGTTTGTATTGTGATAAAACCTTGCAAACTCCTTTCATTCTCTGGATCGGATCCTTAGACCCCTGTGCACTTATCCTCAGGGCAGTTGATCTCTTCAAAGCTTTAAGCTTAATTGCTTCATGGTCAATTCTGATGACTAACCAAGGGCTCAACAGCACGCCCACATGGACTCCTGTCTGCTGTCACCATCCGTCCCTCTCCTACTTTTCAACCACCATCTC
>NW_008387413.1:0-225 GCF_000622305.1 Nannospalax galili
CGCGCATGTGTGTGTGTGTGTGTGTTTCTGGGTGTGCATGCTGTATTTAAATTTACTGCTGGGAGGCGTGTGTGGTTTCTGGCTCCTGGCACCCTCCTCCCACCACCCTTAAGACAAACCGAGATAATATTCCTCCAAAGTACAGCTTAGGGAATAAAAGAGTTTATTGGGCTTTCTAGCAGAGCACAGGATGGTGGTAGGGGGTAATTATAAAGTTGGGCTTCC
>NW_008387414.1:0-225 GCF_000622305.1 Nannospalax galili
TGTGTGTATGCATGCACACATGCCAAAGTACATGTATGGAGGTCAGAGGACAACAGAGTTGATTCGCTCTTTCTATGTGGGTCCTGGGAATTGAACTCAGGTTGCCAGGCTTGGTGACAAAGTGCCTTTACCCACTGAACTATCTCTCCAGGCTCTAAAAAACACGTTACTTGTCTTCCTCTGCTTCCTTTTAGCTTGTGAGTCCTGGGGAAAAGGATGAATGCT
>NW_008387415.1:0-225 GCF_000622305.1 Nannospalax galili
TATTGTGATGCCACATTGGAGCAATTTAATGGCATATGGGGCCATAGTCTTCACACACTGGAGCATTGTAATGTCACATTGGAGCATTGTGATGTCACATTGAGCATTTTGGTGACACATTGGAGAATTGTAATGTCACGGTGAAGCATTGTGATGATGCACTGGAACATTGCGATGTCATTTTGGGTGATAGTGAGGGGTCATTGAGAACAGTGTTTTCATATT
>NW_008387416.1:0-225 GCF_000622305.1 Nannospalax galili
CTTCACAATGTTGCACTGTGCCATCACAATGCTCATTGTGGCATCACAATGGGCCATTGTGTCATTAAAATGATCCCTTGTGTTGTCACCCTGCTCAATATGCAAAATCGCTTCTCAATTTCTCCTCTCCTTCCCCCAATATGACATTTCAAAGCTCCGATATGACCTCACAACGCTCCAGTGTGTCACCACGATGCTCAATGTTGCATCACAATGCAGAAAGTC
>NW_008387417.1:0-225 GCF_000622305.1 Nannospalax galili
CTGCTGAATAGAACTCCATTGTATAAATATACCACGTTTTTGTTAACCACTCATCAGTTGAGGGGTACTTAGGTTGTTTCCATCTCTTTGCTATTGTGAAAAGAGCAGCAAAAAACATGATTGTACATGTCTTTGCAATAGGATGAGTCCTATAGTCATATAGTAGGTTTATTTTTAGTTTTTTTTTTTTTTGGTCTTTTTGAGACAGGGTCTCCCTGTAGCCCC
>NW_008387418.1:0-225 GCF_000622305.1 Nannospalax galili
TTAAGTTTAAAACACTAAGTCTACTCAAAAGGTAAATTTCACACTTTCTGTTTTGTCACCTAAACTCAATTTGTTTCTTTTTTTAATTTAGTTTTATTTTATGTGTATGAATGTTTTGCCTGCATGTATGTTAAGTGTGACCATGTTGTCCATAGCCTATGGAGGCCAGGAGAAGGTGTTAGATCCCCTGGAACTGGAGTTACGGATGGTTGTTAGCTGCCATGT
>NW_008387419.1:0-225 GCF_000622305.1 Nannospalax galili
GGTCCATGTGATCTGTCACACATAAATTCAGGACTGCTCTACATCCTGAGGGCAGTAAAAGCTTCAAGCTTAACTCTCCCAGGCTCTGCCCTATGGCTCTTTTCATTTGCTGACTTTAACCTGTGTCCTTGATCTGTTGTCAGCTGTAACTGTGTGATAACTATCTTCTATGAGATCGTTGGGTCCTTCCAGACAATTCTTAACCCTGTGGTTGGTTTATGGTAG
>NW_008387420.1:0-225 GCF_000622305.1 Nannospalax galili
GGTCCATCTTAAGTTGAAGGGGTCCAGAACTATGACAGTCATCTGAGATGGCGGGAGTCCTATTGGACAGCCCAGACCTCACCATGTAAGCCATTCTAGCACCCCACCCACTTTTAAAATCTACTCTATGTTCTGTTCCTCTAGAGAACCCTGCCCACAGGACAGAAGACTGCATGAAGTCTAGCAGGCAGTGCTGGAGGGCTTTAGAGTTCTGGTCAAGACATC
>NW_008387421.1:0-225 GCF_000622305.1 Nannospalax galili
TAGCAAAATCATTAAAGCTCCATACCATTCTCAAGGTCCCAGTTGAATTAATCCTTCCGTTATATCTCTGGTGAACACAATCTTATCTGGCCCAGTGAACTGGTAGCATATATTGCTTTTCTCATACTTAGTTCCCTCAGCAATGCCTATCCCTCCTTTTTAGTCCTCCAGCCACTGTTAATTATGGAAGTTTCCCTTGGTGATGACCATGTATCTTTAATGCCT
>NW_008387422.1:0-225 GCF_000622305.1 Nannospalax galili
AATGCACAGCATTTACACTTTTAAGGGAGGAGTTGGAGGGGAGGAAGTGGATGTGGATTTGATAAAAATACCTTATATGCAGGTATGAAATTCTCAATAAATGTTTTTAAATTTGAAAAAAAACATCAAAAACAGGAGTAAGATCAAAATACCATGATATACATGTATGAAGATATTATTTTGTTACTTATAAAAAAGGAAATTATGAGACCGCCAGAGAGTGCC
>NW_008387423.1:0-225 GCF_000622305.1 Nannospalax galili
TTAGGCTCATAAACCTATGCTGCCTATATTAATTATAAGCGGCTATAAAAAGTTTATGCCCAATAAAAATTTTAACAACAAAGAAAAAATCAATGCACTTTTGAAGCATTCTGAATAAGCTTGTTTGGGGATAAGCTTCTGAACACAGCCATGTGTGTTTCATCTCTTAACTAGCAGTGTTAGTGCCTGGGCAGAATACTAATCACTGAGTGCTTTGCTAACATC
>NW_008387425.1:0-225 GCF_000622305.1 Nannospalax galili
AAAAAATACAAATGTGTGCTTAAAACTTCAAATAGCTCTATATTGAATATTGAAAAATAATATCATTTTTGAGTAAGTCCCACTAGTGCTATATCTTTAAACTGGCATGGTTCAGGTAGTTTAATTGTTGTTTTTTTAAGATAGTCTAAAGGTAACTGCGATGGGAAATGCTATAAATTATCCCCCTCAGATTTCCTTTTCACAAAATACCTGGCAGTTTCTGGT
>NW_008387426.1:0-225 GCF_000622305.1 Nannospalax galili
TAACCCAGGAGCCTGTGATCTTTGAACCGTATGCAGGCATCATAACCCAGTTCTATGATCTTTGAACTGTATGCAGATGTCATAGTCCAGGACCCTGTGATCTTGGAACCACACACAGGGGTCAGTCCCTCCTTTCTCTCCGTCCTCCCCCCACGCCCCTCATGTCAGCCCGCTCTTCTCTTTTCTTCCTCCCCCGACCCAGGATTGCCTGCCCATCCTTAGTTT
>NW_008387427.1:0-225 GCF_000622305.1 Nannospalax galili
TAACCCAGGAGCCTGTGATCTTTGAACCGTATGCAGGCATCATAACCCAGTCCTATGATCTTTGAACTGTATGCAGATGTCATAGTCCAGGACCCTGTGGTCTTGGAACCACACACAGGGGTCAGTCCCTCCTTTCTCTCTGTCCTCCCCCCACGCCCCTCATGTCAGCCCGCCCTTCTCTTTTCTTCCTCCCCCGACCCAGGATTGCCTGCCCATCCTTAGTTT
>NW_008387428.1:0-225 GCF_000622305.1 Nannospalax galili
CCAGGTCCTCTGCAAGAGCAGTCAGTGCTCTTAACTACTGAGCCAGCTCTCTTGCCTGACCTTGAATTTCTAATCCTCTTAACTCCACCTCCCAAGTGCTAGAATCACAGGCATGTGCCACCATGCCCAGTTTTATGTGGTGCCTGGGAATGAACCCAGGGCTTCACACGTGCTATGCAAGCACTCCACCAACTGAGCTATGTCCCCAGAGCTTTTAATTTTTTT
>NW_008387429.1:0-225 GCF_000622305.1 Nannospalax galili
AGCTCCTCACCCACAGCAAGATGGGCCTTTTAATTGATTGGGTAAGTCTTTGTTTAGGGTGGGCTTACCTGGTTTTCGTGCTTACAGAAGGGCTAACCTCCACCCCCTGGGCTCCGGTAACTATCCTTCCCTACCATGTGACAATACAAAATACAAAGTTTTGTCCCCTGGGGTCAAAACTCACATCCATCCAGGATCACCCCCACTATGGAATCATCCAGTCCT
>NW_008387430.1:0-225 GCF_000622305.1 Nannospalax galili
CTCTGCCTGTTGTTCGCATTTGTCCTGATAAGCAGCCTTCCATAAGAGAAACTCACCTCCCTGTAGACAGGCACAGGCAATATTTTGCCAGTCATAGTGGGTGTTGGCCACATGGCTGATTGTATCTAATAGTTGAACAAACCAAGGGGAATGAATGCCATCCTCAATGACTGCCTTACTCAGCTTTTTAAAAATATCATGAGAATATGGATTCCAGACATTAGG
>NW_008387431.1:0-225 GCF_000622305.1 Nannospalax galili
TACCCTTCTATGTGTGTCTGGGACAGTCTTGTATCACAGGAAATGCTTCCTTCCCGTTTAACCTACTCTGTAGTTTGTCTCCTCCAGTCCTAGATGACTACAGGAAGAGTGTATAAGTGAACACACATGAACACATGCTTCCTCACTAACGAAGAACTTCCAAGATGCCAAACCCCAAACACAAATTTTTTTTAATTCCCTTTATTTATTTATACTTTTTTTTTT
>NW_008387432.1:0-225 GCF_000622305.1 Nannospalax galili
CATAGAGTATGCTGGTACTTCTAAGGACATTTAGAGATGGTGAGGTTCTTGGGTTTGACCAGCTAGGGGTTTTTTGTTTGTTTGTTTGTTTGTTTGTTTGTTTTTTGTCTTTCCCTCAGGAGAATGAGGGTTAGCAGTTCTTCCATGCTTCCCTGTGCTGGATAATCTGAGTTGTCAACTTGACACACCTGGGTAGAGTGGGCCTCAGTTGGTGAATTGCCTCCA
>NW_008387433.1:0-225 GCF_000622305.1 Nannospalax galili
CATGAGAGGATGGACCGAGCTCTCCAGAATTATGAGTCAAAATAAACTGTTCCTCTCTTCTGCCGTTTCTCAGTGATGAGAGTCTTACATAACACATGCTCAAGTGCAGGAGTATTAGAAGACTGTCACATTTAAAACTGTCTCTGCTGTAACTTTTGGTTTACTGTTGCTTTTAGATGAATTATACCTGGAGACTGAGGTGAGGGATGAAATATGATCTTTTAA
>NW_008387434.1:0-225 GCF_000622305.1 Nannospalax galili
TGTTTGTATGACGGCCTCAAGAATCTTGCAGGGCTCGCGACTCCCTCAGAAGCTCAGTCAGAATATGGGCATGAAGGACGTCAGTGTCAGATTCGTTTGGGGAATGTTGACAGAACATCCTGAATCTGGTGACTTCTTTTCTAACAATCCTCCCTTGTAACAACTGCTAATGTCGTCTCAGAAACGGACGACACTGTTTCCTTCCTGTAGGAGAAAAGCATCACA
>NW_008387435.1:0-225 GCF_000622305.1 Nannospalax galili
GCAAGGAGAAATATTTCTCTCCAAAAACTGTTCTGCAAAGAGAGTGACCACTGAGCTGCCAGTCCAGCTAAGTGAACGTTGGCGTGTTTATTCTCCTCTGCAGGTCCCGTTGGTTATTTTTAAACGAGAAAAGGAAGTAGCACGGAAATTGGAATTTGATGGGCTTTATATTACAGAGCAGCCATCGGAAGATGATATTAGAGGCCAGTGGGACAGACTCGTGAT
>NW_008387436.1:0-225 GCF_000622305.1 Nannospalax galili
AGATGACTCAGTCAGTAAAGTGCTTGCTTCACAAGCATGAGGACCTGAGTTTAGGTCCCAGAACCCCTCCCCCAGCCCCACGTAGAGAAAAAGCCAGGCACAGTGGCAGGCACAGTGGTGTGCACTTGCAATCCCAGAGCAGAGGAGACTGAAGGATCCCTGGAGCCCACTGGCCAGCCAGTCCAGACCAGTCATTGAGCTCCAGGTGTGGTGAGATCCTGTCCC
>NW_008387437.1:0-225 GCF_000622305.1 Nannospalax galili
GCCAGCCCTTCTGCAAAACTATGCCACCACCTAGGTGGCATGGTGGTACCCAACACTCACCTGGGTGAAACCGTCAGAGGCTTGTGAGGCTGGCACCCAACACTACTGACGATGACGAGGACAATGAGCATGATGACATGGACACAACAAACCACTGTGAGACTTCTCATTCACACATCCTATGCATGGAGACAACTGACACTGAGGGGTCCTGCCCTGTGGCTT
>NW_008387438.1:0-225 GCF_000622305.1 Nannospalax galili
GTGCCATCACAATGCTCTCTGGTGCCATCACAATGTGAAAATATGAATTTAGAGTGTTCCATTGTGATACCAAAGTGGTCCAGTGTGACATGCCAATTCTCAATGTGCCAAAACTATCGCCCTGTGTCCCGTTATATTGCTCCTATATGCCATCTCAATGTTTCAATAGAATTTCTAACTTTCCAATGTGACATCACAATGCTCCAAAGTAACAATCCTATCACC
>NW_008387439.1:0-225 GCF_000622305.1 Nannospalax galili
TTAGCCTCAGGCAAGGGTGGGGAGGGTGGGTCTGCTGAGGGTAGGGAAACTTGTTCATCAGGTGAATCAAATTCCTGAGCATCTGAGGATTTTAAATCCTCAGACTCCTCAGGGTTCTCCCACACACATCCATCCCATATGTCAGGATTTCAATCTTTTCCTACCAATACCCTGACCTTTACTGCTGACACCCTTCGAGTCTGGGAATTAAATTTGCATTGTAGG
>NW_008387440.1:0-225 GCF_000622305.1 Nannospalax galili
TACTACTCTAAGATAAGGTTTTGTTTTGTGTGTGTATGTGCATGTGTGTATATGTACTTGTATTTGAGTGTGGGATTGTGCATCCCATGATGCGTGCATGTGGTGGTCAGAGGACACCCTTGGGTATTGATTCTCACCTTCCACCTTGTTTGGGACAGCGTCTCTTTTTGTTTGCCTGAGCATATGCCAGGCTAACTGCCCATGAACCTCTGGGGGACTCTCCTG
>NW_008387441.1:0-225 GCF_000622305.1 Nannospalax galili
TCCCTGCAGCCCCAGCTGGCCTAGAAATGACTATGTAGACCAGGCTGTCTTCTGCCTCATGAGGGCTGGGATTAAAGGTGTGCACCACCATGCCCAGCTTTTGTTTTGCTTTTTTCTCAGGCCTTAAGGTGCAGTATTCAGTTATTAATGTGAGATCACTTGACATTTTCAAACATTTTCAAATGTTTTAATTGTATTTTGGGATTTTCATATGATATATTTTTA
>NW_008387442.1:0-225 GCF_000622305.1 Nannospalax galili
TGATTTTACTGGGTAAGTGGGATGGCAGTTCAATCCCAAACAAGTCCCAGTTGAGTAAGAACTGGAATACTGAATGCTGGGAACAGAAAACTCACAGTTCTGGCTGGTGCACAGGGATTCAGTATCCAAGCTCTGCCTGGGAGTAGTTAGAGGACCCAGGGAATGATGGGATTAGGAACTCACAGGTCTTTCAGCACTCATAGATCTTGCCCCTCAATGTGGATT
>NW_008387443.1:0-225 GCF_000622305.1 Nannospalax galili
TTTTCTTTCATTGGATGTTGGTTAATCCTGGTTTACATGGGTATCAGGGAGCCTCTAACAGCCAATGACTACGTCCTCTGTCTGTCACAGGACCTGTCTACAATGGAATTAAGCTTTTGGTCTATGTCCTAAGAAGGGAAGGGGAAGGGAGTTGAGTTCATTACTATCGATGTGCTTAAATACAATATAGTGCACACACACAGCATTTAAGTTTTTTTTTTTTTT
>NW_008387444.1:0-225 GCF_000622305.1 Nannospalax galili
GGAGCAGCAATAGACCAATGTGTCCCTTCCTGTACTAGCAAACCTTTTCTCCGGCTTCCTTCTGCACTACTTCCTTCAGGGAATCTGACTCCCTCTTCTCATCTCCCTGGAATTGCACAACACAAGTGCATGTAGCCATACTGGTAGGCAATATACTCATACACATCAAATAAATAATAAAATATTTTAAAATTATTTTTAAAAAGTTAGACACCTTTTTTTTTT
>NW_008387445.1:0-225 GCF_000622305.1 Nannospalax galili
GGTACTGTCACAAAATAGATCAATTGAAAAAAACTGAAGACCCAAATATGAACACACGCAATTTCAGGCACCTGATATTTGACAAAAGGGCCAAGAATAGGCACTGGAAGAAAGACAACATGGTCAGCATATTGTGCTCGAAAAACTGGATTTCCACCTGTAGAAGAATGAAATTAAAGTCGCATCTCTCACCTTGCACAAAACTCAATTCTAAATTGATCAAAG
>NW_008387446.1:0-225 GCF_000622305.1 Nannospalax galili
TGGGTTCAGCTATTATAAATATGCTCAGTTGAGAGATTAGAACTTGGCTCTCTGTATAGACAATGGGATTCAGAAGATACTTGGACACTTATATGTCACAACAGATGCTATATTTTAATAAATATTGCCTATACTCTGGGGAAATCAAGAAAAGCATATTTGAAGTCACGTGGTTTGAATGACAAGCTATCTATACGTTTGGTTGATGTTTTATAGCTATAAACC
>NW_008387447.1:0-225 GCF_000622305.1 Nannospalax galili
AGTCAGAATGGCTAAAATTAAGCAAACAAATGACACCTAATGCTGGCAAGGATGCAAGGAAAGGGGGACCCTTGTGTACTGCTGGTGAGATTGCAACTGGGGCAACCACTGTGGAAATCAGTGTGGAGAACTCTTTAAAAACTAAAAACAAATCTACCATATGATCTGGTTATACCACGCCTTGGCATATACCCAAAGGAATTGTGCTGGCTAGCTTTAGTGTCA
>NW_008387448.1:0-225 GCF_000622305.1 Nannospalax galili
TGTTATCATTTTCTCTTGGGGGTTTTCAGCTAACCCTCAGTTTTAAATTTTCACTCTGACCTTTAGACAATAAAACAGTTCAAGCATGACACAAAAATTTAATTTGACATTCACTTTTGATACATATTTTACATATCATTTCTTTCATGTATGAACAGTCTTAATATCTTCCTTTTTTTTTCAACTTTTGCTTGCTATTAAATCTTCTTAAGTATCTCTCACCTC
>NW_008387449.1:0-225 GCF_000622305.1 Nannospalax galili
CCCTGTCATTCTTTTATTAAAGTTGTTCCTAAGTATTTTACCTTTTTGATGTTTTCTTTCCTCAATTTAATTTTCAGATTATTCAGTTCTAGTGTATAGAAGCTCAGTTGATTGCTGTACATTGATGCTGTATCGTTCAAACTTATTCAACTTATGAGTTTTCATATTTTTCGGTAAATTTCCAAGGATTCACTATAAATTTACATTATATCAACTACAGTTTTA
>NW_008387450.1:0-225 GCF_000622305.1 Nannospalax galili
GTCTTCCAGCATGTAAATTTTTCTGACTTGAGCATAGTATAATAAAAATTATATGAATCTTGTCAAATGCTCTAATTTCAGGTTCTTAGATTCATCTAGTAATTCTATACATGAAATTGTCTTCATTATATATAAAGTGTATTAAGGCCTGCAGTGCGATTGATTATTACAAGAGATTTGTCAGGTTTTTGAATATGATATTATTTAGGAAAATTTCTGTAAGTA
>NW_008387451.1:0-225 GCF_000622305.1 Nannospalax galili
GAACTCAGATAAACAGGCTTAAGATAAAATGTGAAAATAAAATTTTTAGAACAAAATAAAAGGATTTTGTGATTTTTAGTCCAAGCATTGCTTGATGACTTAAAATTAAAAATAAATAAATCGCAATTTCATCAGGAGTTTAAATAAGATTGAGAAATGTTGTTGAGATAGTGCAAACAGGGAGTGAAGAGTCGGTTCGGTGGGTGGGTAAGAACGCAGAGTACT
>NW_008387452.1:0-225 GCF_000622305.1 Nannospalax galili
TACCCACCCAGAAGGACATCTTGGGAGTCCTGGGGATGTGAGGGCTCCAGAAGAGAGTGTACTCATCCTCCTAACAGCCTCTTAGAAAAACGTGTATTACAAATTGGTATTGCCTTTCACATTGCCACCAGTAGGGTGTGCAATGTGTACACAGGTACCCAAGAGGGACCTCAGAGTGCTCTGGGTTCTCACACTCAGATCTAGCAATCTGAACAGCCATCACAT
>NW_008387453.1:0-225 GCF_000622305.1 Nannospalax galili
CAGTGAACCTCGCATCCTGAGGAAAGTACACGGGTGGAATAGGGACAGGATCCGGCTGGACAATGCTCCAGCAGCAGAGAGACTGTCAGCACCGGAGCGGTGGACAGCGCTGCCGCTCCCAGAGAAGCCTGTGGATCCGCCGTGAGTGTGCATGGGAACCCCGAGAGCTCAGCGCACGCTCCCAATATCTGGCGCCACAACGTGGAGCTTCTGAACCTCGTGGGA
>NW_008387454.1:0-225 GCF_000622305.1 Nannospalax galili
ATGAACTTAGCCAGAGAGATGAAAGATGTCTACAATTAAAACTGTAAATGACTGAGGAAATTAATTGAATAGTACCAAAAAATAAAAAAAATGAAAAGAGAAAGAAATCCATGTTCATTGTTTAGAAGAATTATTATTATTGCAATGTTGATAATAAAAAATCACTACCGAAAAAAATTACTACCAAAATATCAATGACATTCTTTACAAAACTATGCAAGTATC
>NW_008387455.1:0-225 GCF_000622305.1 Nannospalax galili
TAACTAGAATGCCTTTGTATAAACAGTCTAGGACATTCTCCTCTTCATGCAAAGACACTGAGATGATCCCGAAGGTTGGGGATGTTTGCAGTCAAGACTTTAATCATTCCATCCTTACAAGTTACAACTAATGATACATAGCTTCAGCAGAGTTTCAAGAAAAGCTTGCATTGCAAGAATATCACTGAGTGGGTCTTGCAGAGATGGTTCAGTAGTTAAGAGCAC
>NW_008387456.1:0-225 GCF_000622305.1 Nannospalax galili
TTGCGGGACCAGTTTGCTAAGATGCTCATATGGGACGGCATGGACGCAGATCACAGGATGGCATGTGCTGGGCTTAAGGAATGTTCCATCAGCTGATGGATAGTGGCCTCTAAAGATTTAGGGACAAAGATGGGGCAGACCCAGGCCATGTCAGCCATCCTTCAGGCTCAGACGCAGGCCCTCACACAGGTGCTAAGGGATGTCTTTCTCAAGGAGGGGTCCAAT
>NW_008387457.1:0-225 GCF_000622305.1 Nannospalax galili
GACTCGAATTCAGATCCCAGCACCCATGTCAGGCAGCTTACACCTGACTGTAACCAATTCCAGGGGATCCGACGCCCTCTTCTGGCCTCTGAGGGCACTTTACTGGTGTGCACAAATCTACACTCTCACACATACACATTTATTTATTTATTTATTTATTTAGGTCTTTTTGATACAGGGTCTCCCTGTAGCCCCAAGCTGTCCTAGAACTCACTATGTAGACCA
>NW_008387458.1:0-225 GCF_000622305.1 Nannospalax galili
CCAGGAAGACACAGGAGCCCTGGGCAGCCATTTTCCCCATGGAGCCCAGGCCGAACGTTGACAGAATGGGGCCTGGGCAAAAAGTTAGCAGACAGAGCCTAGGCCTCACAAAGTGGTGTAAACAGCCAGGGCCCATCCCTGACCACAAGCAAGTCCCTCAACATAACTGAGCCTGGGCTAAGCATCAGTCCACAGGGTCCCAGGCTGAATGACAAAGAAAGGAGC
>NW_008387459.1:0-225 GCF_000622305.1 Nannospalax galili
TCTTAGCAACATACTCCATTCCAAAGGCCAAAAATGTTGAAAATATTTGGGTTCTTTCACCTAATCCTTAAAAGATTTTAGGGTTACCTCCAGAGGGGGGAATGTTAGCGTAGCCAAAAGCCCTATAAAAAATAATAAAAGAAGAAGGAAAAGTACATGAAAAAAAACCCCAAAAAACAGAGGATCTTATCAGAAAAGAAGTATTCTCAAGATATGTGAGCCAAT
>NW_008387460.1:0-225 GCF_000622305.1 Nannospalax galili
CTCTATGAGTTCAAGGCCAGCCTGGTCTACATAGTGAGTTCCAGTTCCTGGAGCTACAGGGAGACCCTGTCTCAAAAAAAATTGTCTAGGACTACCTTGTTTAAGCTATGTAGTAGCCTAGCTTATACTCTGACTCTAGGGAAGTTGAAGAAACACCTGAAAATTAGTAGCTTGTGGGGGGCATGGTGACTCATGCCTGTAATCCCAGAATCTTAGCGACTAAAG
>NW_008387461.1:0-225 GCF_000622305.1 Nannospalax galili
CCTAGCACACCCTCTGCAGATGATGCTATGGTACTAGGAGACTTTGTTGTGGCCCCACAGGCTGGAACAAGAGAATTCCCTCCAGAGCCCCAAAAGAGAAGCGAAGCAAATACCCACTTCCCCAGCATTCTTGAGGCTTATATAACAGTCTAACTCTGAGCTGGGGCCTTGCTAAAGAATTCTGGCCACATTAGAATTCTAGCTACTCTTTCTAAGAGAGGAGGG
>NW_008387462.1:0-225 GCF_000622305.1 Nannospalax galili
AGCTGTTTACTGCCTTGCTCCAGTGGCCCATATTCAGCCTGCTTTCTTATACAACACATTAAAACCTGCTCAGGGGTGGCACTGCCCACAGTGGGTTGAGCCCTCCCATATAACTCAAAAATCAAGAAAATACCTCACAGACTTGGCAACAGGCCAGTCCAGTGAGAAAATTCTCCAGTTGAGGCTATCTCTATCCAGGTATGTCAAGTTGACAACTAAAGCTAT
>NW_008387463.1:0-225 GCF_000622305.1 Nannospalax galili
AGGAAGAGGAAGAGAAAGAGGAAAAATCATTGCCTCCTCTTCTAACATGTTCCTTCCACAGCAAAGCCCCACTTCCATAAATTCTTCCCCAACTCACCTTGCACAAGCCCCAATCCCACACCATTCTTTCTAGCATGCTCCTGCAAAGATGCTGCAGAGTGCCACATGGTGCATGTGTCATGCCACAATCAGTAAGGAACCCTCTGTGCCCAGCTCTAAGTGTGT
>NW_008387464.1:0-225 GCF_000622305.1 Nannospalax galili
ACTGGAGAACAGACATTCCTGAGAGAACTAGGTATGAGAAAATCAATATAAAATGCCCAGTTCGCTGGGCCAGATAGGGCTCTGTTCACCAGAGATATAAAAGCTTCATTCAACTGGGACCTCGAGAATGGTATAGAGCTTAATGGTTTTCCTATGTCCCTTAATAGGACAGGTTCTTTGCAAAGTGAGGGAGGCTTTGGCACATCTAAGTGACTCAAACCAACA
>NW_008387465.1:0-225 GCF_000622305.1 Nannospalax galili
CCAGGTTACACAGTCATGGCTCTGGGAGACAATTCAGAACTGTCTTGGGTGTTCCAGAAAACTCCATGCCTGGGCTAGTGTACCAGGCACTGGTATAGGCTTTGTGGCTACAGGTCATGCCAGTCTACCCTGGATTCACCCCTGGGTAGACTTCCACCTTGACAGGTATTTCTTGTATCTGTAATGTATCACCATCACAAAGCCTGTCTGGGAGTACTCTGGGGG
>NW_008387466.1:0-225 GCF_000622305.1 Nannospalax galili
GCCTCTCCTAGCAGGAAATGATCCAGCTCCTCTGGAACTGTTCCTTTTGTAGATATTTTCCTATACCCCATTTCTCACATTTATCCTGCCCTGTCAGTCATAGCTTCTCAGGTGCATTCCATATTTTGACCCAGAACACCTAAGTACAGGGCTTGATACCGGCCTTGTCTCTATCCAATTTCATTCTTTTCAGGTGCCGCTGTTCTCAGTTAAACCTGCCTGGGA
>NW_008387467.1:0-225 GCF_000622305.1 Nannospalax galili
CACCTGAGTTTGGATCCAAGCTACATCAGGCTGCTCACAACCCTCCTGGAAGTCCAGGGGTTTCGTTACCCTCTTCTGGCCTCTGTGGGTACTGTACTCATGTGCACATACCCATACACATCCACATCCATATAATTAAAACTAAAAATAAATCTTTTAAAAATTAAAACTCACTTATTTTCTTAATCATTTTTTAGAAGAAGCATTTCATTACAGCATTAACAT
>NW_008387468.1:0-225 GCF_000622305.1 Nannospalax galili
TCAAATGTGGATTGTTCAGAGACTGGCAAGTGAACCTTAAATTCTTGAAAGGTTGTATGGATTTATACATCAAAGAAATTTAATTATTTGCCAATTTTTCTTTAAAGGGAAAGAACACATAATTTATGGTATTCCATTGACCGTCTAAGAAAAATTAAAATTTTCTTGTTTAAAGACTATTTTAGAGTCTGTATTTTATATTTTTCACATCTGATTTTCATTATA
>NW_008387469.1:0-225 GCF_000622305.1 Nannospalax galili
GACACGACCATCTGCACTTCAGAGAGGGCAGGTGACACGAACATCTGCAAATCAGATTGGGAAGGTGACACAACCATCTGCATTTCAGAGGGGGCAGGAGACACGACATTTTGCACGTGTCAGGAGGCAGGTGCCATGACCATCTGCACGTAAGAGGGGGCAGGAGACACGATCGTCTACATGTCAGAGGTGGCAGGTGGAACGACCTTCTTTATGACAGAGGGC
>NW_008387470.1:0-225 GCF_000622305.1 Nannospalax galili
GTAGGTGCCCTGAAGTCCTCAACTACCCCAAACCCCTGAGCCTTTCAGCTTGTGACCCCTCAGCCCCCAACCTAGAGCAGGCCTCTCCAGGCCCTGGGTAACCCTGGCCATCTTCATGTATGTACGTGTGACTGCTCATTCCCAGGACACCAGGACAGGAAAAGGCAAATCCAGTTCTTTTGCAAGGCTTCTTTCCTTCTCAGTCAGAACCATCCTTCAAGTTGA
>NW_008387471.1:0-225 GCF_000622305.1 Nannospalax galili
TCAAAGTTCACTCACATTGAGAGGGTTTTAAGTCCAATTAGATAGCTGGTGATTACCACCCCCTCCCAGATAATAGTGCCACTACTGCACCAGTAGAGGTAGTTTGCTGTACCAGCTATTATGGTTATTAGGTTTTAGGGCTGGGTTGGATCATTGAATGATTTTTCTCCCTTGGTAGCTTGCATAGAGCTAGACTTCAGGTAGAAGACTTCCTAGTCAGTTCCC
>NW_008387472.1:0-225 GCF_000622305.1 Nannospalax galili
GTTAAATGAAATCATTAATCAAATGGCCAAACAGACATTTACAGAAATTTCCACCCAAACAGCAAAGAATACACTATGTTCTCAGCAGCCCATGAGGTCTTCCTGCAAAACTGAGCACAAAAAGCAAGTCTCAACAAAATTAGACCATTGAAATGGCATGCTCTATTCTACATTGCTACAAAAGAATAAAGCTGGATGCCATCAATAAGGAATGGGAAAAGTTCA
>NW_008387473.1:0-225 GCF_000622305.1 Nannospalax galili
CTAGCAATTTGTAGTACTAAATGCCTATATTCTAAAAAGAGGCACTGGGGTTAGGAATGTATATTTTAATTAATAAAGTGCTTGCTACACAAGTGTAAGGACTGGGTTTAATTCCCAGAACCCATGTAAAAAAGGCTGGTACAGTGGTACACATGCTTGTAATCCTGTGTTGGAAGGCAGAGACAGGTGAATTCAGCAGTCGGATTCCTGAGCCTAGCTGGTCAG
>NW_008387474.1:0-225 GCF_000622305.1 Nannospalax galili
TCCAGAGTGCCATCACAATGTCACAGTATGAATTCCCAGTATTCCATTTTGACCTCACAATGCACTTTGTGCCATCACAAATCGCCCTTGTGTCATTACAATGATCCATTGTGTCGTCACCATGCTCGGTATGCAAACATGGTGCTCAATGTCCCCTCACAATCCCCCAATGTGACATCTCAAGGCTCCAATGTGTCATCAAAATGAGTCAATGTGACATCACAA
>NW_008387475.1:0-225 GCF_000622305.1 Nannospalax galili
GTTCCAGGACAGCTGGGGCTACAGGGAGACCCTGTCTCAAAAAAACACACAAAAAACCCGGAAGTGAACAATAGAACCCAGGGTTTCGTGCTTGCTGGCAAGCACTTTACCCACTGAGCTGTCTCTTTAGCTCCTAGGCTGTGTCTTTCTTTATTGACAGGAATTAAAGTGTTGTCATTCTAAACAGTAAATATTTTAGATTTTTATATGCGTTTACTATTTTCT
>NW_008387476.1:0-225 GCF_000622305.1 Nannospalax galili
CTGGGTGATTGTGAGGGGAAATTTAGCACTGTGTTTGTATATTGAGCATGGGGACGACACAATGGACCATAGGAATTAAACAATGGCATATTGTGATGGCACAATGAGCATTGTGATTGGAGAATATTACATTGTCAAATCATATTGTAACGCTGTGATGGCACATTGAAGCATTATAATGGCACATGTGGCCATAGCGTTGGCAAACTGGAGCACTGGGATGCC
>NW_008387477.1:0-225 GCF_000622305.1 Nannospalax galili
GAAGTACAGATGGTCGTATCACCGGCCCTCTCTAACGTGCAGATGGTCGTGTCACCTGCCCTCTCTTGCGTGCAGATGGTCATGTCAACTGCCCAATCTCACGTGCAGATTGTCGTGTCACCTGCCCCCTCTGACATGCATATGGTCATGTCATCTGCCCTCTCTGACCTGCAAATGGTCGTGTCACGTTTCCTCTCTTCTGTACAGATGATCGTGTCACCTGCC
>NW_008387478.1:0-225 GCF_000622305.1 Nannospalax galili
TTATTGCCTTAAAGTGCACAACAACCACAGTGAGTTTAGGAGATGGGAAATACCATAGGAAACATCTTCTCTGAGAACACCTAGTTCAAAAGCAGTAACTACCCAGATTACCCTGGAGGGTGAACAGGATGGCTAGAATTCCCACCCTGCTCAGACAACATGTTTCTCAATTTGTATTTACATAATTGCTTGCTTATTGTTTGGGTTTGTCTCTCCTAATAGAGC
>NW_008387479.1:0-225 GCF_000622305.1 Nannospalax galili
GAGATGCCAGGACCATGGGACGACCACCAAGGGCAACAGCAGGTGTGGAATAGAGCCAGCCTGGGTCTGTGAGATGAGCTGCATGTGCTGTGTGTTCCGGGATTGAGTTTGCAAAAAATCATGAACACCACTTTAAGAAAAGTAGCAAGGTAAATTTTATTTTTCAACTGGCCTGGCTGTCTATCTCGGGAGTAGAAGCAGCCCTGATGATTGTCGGGTCAGAGT
>NW_008387480.1:0-225 GCF_000622305.1 Nannospalax galili
AAATGAGCCTGGGCACTCTGTTCTGCTTTTGTGTCAAAACCATGCTGTTTTCATTAGTATAGCTCTGTACTATAATTTAAAATCAGAGATGGTGATGTCTCTGAGTCATACTTTCACTCATCAGGATTGTTTTGGCTGTCCTGTCTTTTTGTGTGTTCCCATACAAAAGTGAGATTTTTTTTCAATTTCTGCAAAGAAATATGTTGTCTGAAAGTTTCTAGTATG
>NW_008387481.1:0-225 GCF_000622305.1 Nannospalax galili
GGCTGGAGAGTGGGGCAGCAGTTAAGAGCCCTGTCTGCTCTTTCAAAGGACCTGGGTTCAATTACCAGCACCCACATGGCAGCTAACAAACAGATGTAACTTCAGTTCTAGGGGAATCCTATGCCCTCTTCTGGTGGCATTGGGAATTGCTAGCATGTAGTGCAGTTACATAAATCCTGGCAAAAGACTTATACACAAAAAATAAAAATAAATAGGGGAGTGGAG
>NW_008387482.1:0-225 GCF_000622305.1 Nannospalax galili
GGTTGGGAGGTCCTTATGGAATGTGGACAACAGTTTCTCAATGGAGCAATAATAGATAGCATGGGGCTTTTCTATTTCAACAGGAGTGAAGAGAAGTGAAATTTCTCAGGTCACCCTGCATAGGAGGTGGCTCCAGTTCCTGCAGGATGGGAGAGACCAGGGGTCTGCCATGTGGGATATGAGCATGGGCTATTCTTCAGCCTCTCTTTCTCTTGGTTTCCTCTC
>NW_008387483.1:0-225 GCF_000622305.1 Nannospalax galili
CTCTGCCTCCCAAGTGCTGGGATTAAAGGTGTGTGCTACCATGCCTGGCCTGTACTTACATTTTTTTTTATTGAGTCAAAAATGCCATACAATGTGCTTTGATCATGTTCTGTTTCTGAACTCTACTCTCCCCTCCCCTCCAACTTCATGACCTCTGTTAGCCTATGAAAAACCCCATCCATCTTATGCTACACATCTGAACTGGGTCCCAAAGAAGTCATATAG
>NW_008387484.1:0-225 GCF_000622305.1 Nannospalax galili
TTCCCATGCCTTTGATTCCAACCATCAAAAAAATGTGATGTCCCCACTTCCCTGTAGAGCTGCTTCCACAGTTCAGCAGCTTTCGCTGGCTGGATGTTTGCCAGGCATCCTGTCCACATTGTTTCATCCCTAGCTGCATTTGGCTTCCCTCAGTTCACCAGATCTGAGCACATGACTAATTTATTACCAGTTTCTGGTGATGGCAACACATTTCAACATCTGGTC
>NW_008387485.1:0-225 GCF_000622305.1 Nannospalax galili
TTTTCTTTTAATTTCACAGACTAGACACCCTTAGCTCAGTGGTGAGGCCTGGGATGTAAGTGGTACAACATGTGCAGCACTTACTGAATCTCCAATAGTGTTCAAAGAAAAAGGAAAAGGGAAGAAAATTCTCACATAAAATTAGAGAAATCATATAAGAAACCAATAATTGCTGGTCAGCTGTTTTCAGAATTTTGCAAGTTGCATCCAAAAGTCACACTGAGT
>NW_008387486.1:0-221 GCF_000622305.1 Nannospalax galili
ACACACACACACACACACACACACACACACACACACACACACACATACCACGAATGGGAAAAAGAAAAAGGGGGAAAAAAAAAAAAGAAACCAATTTGAACACAAGTTTGAAAAACACATCTATATTTGTCCTCTTTCTCAGTTCTTCAAGGGTGGCCATTTCAGACCTTAGTTTGGCTCAAGCCCCTACCCTGCACATCTCAACACTATTATTAGACCCA
>NW_008387487.1:0-225 GCF_000622305.1 Nannospalax galili
CACTCGGGGACAAATTAAATTGTTCCTGTAAATCAGTTACAGTCACAACATCTTCATGGGCTCTCACACTGGTGAGCCATCACCAAGGACAGAGAAACCCAAATAGCCTCATCTTCTAGACAGACCTTGCCTTCCCCAGAGACCTTAGCCTTGTTTTAGCACAGAGCTGTGAGTACCACAGAAAAGAGGGTAACTTTAATGTAAAACCTAAATATGAATTTGTAT
>NW_008387488.1:0-225 GCF_000622305.1 Nannospalax galili
ATGGGGGGGCACCTGAGGAGGGACTTAGAAATCTATGTTAGGGTGTTTAGTTAGTCTGGATTAGGAAGCTAGCCTGGTGATCTGAGGCAGAGCAATAGGAGCCTGCTTGGGCCCAAGGCTGGAAGGAGACAGGATGAGAGTAGGAGAGAGGAATGGAATACGGAAGATCCATTTGATGCAATTTGCGAGTATTTTTGTTGAGAATTTTTGCATGTATATTCATTA
>NW_008387489.1:0-225 GCF_000622305.1 Nannospalax galili
CCAATACTCTCATCCCCTCATATGTGCACTTCTGTCTTTTTTGTCTGTGTGTTGAGCCAGCCAGGAAGGGCACTGCAGAAGCAAGTGCGTTTCAGCCTTGTGTAGTGAATGGACAGTGTTCTGTGACTGTGGTCCCCTCTCCTGTTTGCCAGGATCACATACAGCTAAGTTCTAGGTGTGTGGTAGTAGGTGGAAGAAATTGTTTTTCTACCCCACATCAGCTTT
>NW_008387490.1:0-225 GCF_000622305.1 Nannospalax galili
AAGGGAAATGGCTGGCTTAGGGTAATGAGCAGGGCTGGCAGAGAGCTACGGGACATACAGGGACAAGTGTGGAGGGGATTCAGAAGTCTAGTTATAAATAGAGGCCTAATACAAAGTAGAGGGACCGAGGGGGAGACTGAGGCACAAGGGAGTGGGTGTGGTGAGTTCCTAGTCACATAAAGAGATCAAGGGAGTCTTGCTTGGGTGAAAACATGGTGAATTCAA
>NW_008387491.1:0-225 GCF_000622305.1 Nannospalax galili
CCAAAGGTCCCAAGAAGACTTCTGTTCTCCACCTCCCAAGCTCCCGTTCAGACCGCCCTTCAGGATGCATGTGTCCAGGACCATCCTTACTGGAGACTTCCCCCTCAACGTGGCGGTCAGGAAGAAACTAGAGCAGCACCTTCGAAAGAGGTTCATCCAGCATTTCTGGGGCCTGCACCACGGGATCCGCCAGTCCCTGTCACTCGTGAATCCTCAGGAAGAATA
>NW_008387492.1:0-225 GCF_000622305.1 Nannospalax galili
CTTTTTTATTGTTTTTTTCTTCTGAGACAGGGTCTCACTATGTAGCTGACCATGACCTTGAACTCGAGAGCCTCCAGTCTCAGCTTCCCAGATGCTGCAGTGCTGGGTGCGTTGCCCACGGTCCCTGTCGGTTTCTTTCATTTCTGTGGTGTGTTTGGTTCAGCTGAGCACAGGCATATATTACTGCCAGTCAAACCCCAGGCCTTGGGCCTGTGAGACAGCTCA
>NW_008387493.1:0-225 GCF_000622305.1 Nannospalax galili
AGAAGGAGTTTTAGCAATAGCTTGAAGAGTGACAGATGTAGAGACTCAGGTCTGCTGGTGGACGACGAAATGACTGAAAGCAAAGGGCCAAGCTCTCAGGTAGAGAAAGGTGAATTTAATTCTAAGAGTGGCTCTTTATACCTAATGAGCAGTGTCAGTCAAGGATTTGGCATGCAAAACATAAATCAAGCAAAGTTCAAAGGAAAGGGTGTTTTTCTTTTCTGT
>NW_008387494.1:0-225 GCF_000622305.1 Nannospalax galili
AATTTTAGCCTGTTTCAAAATGGAAACTTCTAGGGTCTCAGTGAGTTTGAAAGCACCTTGTCAAATGGTTTGTAGTGATATCTGTATATTAGAGTTATCTCAGGAATGAAATATGACTTCAATACACTGCCTTCCTCAGATGGGAATAAATTATAATCCTAGGAAAAGTTTCTAGTGCACTGGTAGCTGGGCCCACCCTCAGAGACCTATGCAGTCAACCAGGGG
>NW_008387495.1:0-223 GCF_000622305.1 Nannospalax galili
CTGCCTCCCAAGTACTGGGTGTGCACCACCTTTTTTTAAAAAAAAAGAAAAGAAAAAGAAAAGAAAAACTGCTTAGAAAGCCTGGTAATGAAATTATTCTTTAAATGCATAGTGACTTGGTATATTACCCTGAGTGTGTGTTACCACCTTAAACCAGTAATAGAATTGATAGTAAAAAGCTTCAGATTTAGAAGCATCAAGTTTTGTATATAATACCTAAGAA
>NW_008387496.1:0-225 GCF_000622305.1 Nannospalax galili
ATTGTATTCTCCTCAGAAAATACAAATATTGGGACATTTTATGATCAGAACGCTGTCTGTACAAATTTGATGAAGAATTAAGTTAATGAAACAATTTTGAACTCAGGTCAGATTTTCATCCTTATCATCATAGTCCATGAGCACTCTTGTCCTGCTGACAAGAATATAAGGGTCAGCTTTTCTAATTTTTTTTCGGTTTTGCATCCACAAATTTGTATCCTTCAA
>NW_008387497.1:0-225 GCF_000622305.1 Nannospalax galili
AAGTCATATAAAAAAATTAACAAAAATCAAGAAAGCCTCAAAATGGAGGAGCTGTGAGCTCTATCAGATATTAAGGTATGTGATTAGGCCTCAGTGATTCAAATCACGCAAAAATAGGCAGAGAGCTCAACAGGGTAAAACAAAACAGGGAGAAACAAAAGTAGATATATATATGGAAAATTCACACATGTAATGAGGAAAAACAAAACATCATTGAGATGTTCC
>NW_008387498.1:0-225 GCF_000622305.1 Nannospalax galili
GCTGCCCTCTTCCCAAGGCCATTCCGTTACCATATCAATGACCCCTTCTATAAAGTCCCAGAACTCTGGCCTCACTGCATCTGGGCACCAAAATGGGGGACCAGGCCCTCAGGTTCCTCCACTCCTGGTGAGTTCTTGCTACCAGCAGACCTATGCAACTCGTCCTCAGAGCTTCTTTAGGAGATGGCCAGAGGCTGGTTTCAGAGACCTTGCTTGGGAACCACC
>NW_008387499.1:0-225 GCF_000622305.1 Nannospalax galili
ACTCTTTATTCTCTCTGGTCTTTTTGAGATAGGGTCTCTGTAGCCCCAGCTAGCCTGCAACTACCTACCTCAGTAAACCAGGGTGTCATCAATATCAGAGAGATCTCCTGCCTCTGTCTGCCTAGCCCTGAAAATAAAAACCTGGACCAACACAGCTGTCAATTTCTAGACTTAACAGTG
Source organism: Nannospalax galili (assembly GCF_000622305.1). Lineage (NCBI taxonomy): Eukaryota > Metazoa > Chordata > Mammalia > Rodentia > Spalacidae > Nannospalax > Nannospalax galili. The sequence continues at coordinate 181 of NW_008387499.1, forward strand.
ACTCGCTTTGAATAATTGCACAGTCTTTTAAAACTCAGTGGTTGG
>NW_008387500.1:0-225 GCF_000622305.1 Nannospalax galili
GCTCATTCACTACTGCTGGGAATTCAAACTTGTGCAGGCACTATGGAAAGCAGTGTGGAGAACCCTCAAAAAACAAAAACTAAAAATGAATCTACCATATGATCCCATCTTATCACTCCTTGGCATATACCCAAAAGACTCATCCTACTGTAGAGATGCCTGTACATCCATGTTTGTTGCTGATCTCTTTACAATAGTTAAGAAATGGAAAGAACCTAAATGTCC
>NW_008387501.1:0-225 GCF_000622305.1 Nannospalax galili
GCCTCTGCCTCCAGAGTGCTGGGATTAAAGACATGTGCCACCATGCCCAGCTAAAGTATATTTTTTTGAAAAAGAAGGATGAGGGCTGAGGCTATAGCTCAGTAGGAGAGTGCTTCTGGAAATAGGCTTGGGTTTGATCTCAGCAATGAAAAAAATAATAAATATTATATATATATTAATAAAAAATTAGTATAAAGCCAGATATCTTTAGGCCTGTAATTCTAG
>NW_008387502.1:0-225 GCF_000622305.1 Nannospalax galili
CTGTGCATTTCCAAGACTGACTATTAAGATTCATTTGTATGAATGGAAACATGCCTGAGCGCTCACTCATTTTGTAGGAAGTTGATGATGACATGACAATAGTTTTGCTAAAATCACCAGCATGAAAAGACAGCCTACAGAATGAGGAAAAAAGTTTTTGCCAACTACACGTCAAATAGGAAATTAGCATTTAGATATATAAAGAACTTAAAAAATTAAATGGGG
>NW_008387503.1:0-225 GCF_000622305.1 Nannospalax galili
GTATATGTATTTCCCAAAGGGTTCCTGAGCCAAGAATTTCACTCTGGCTTCTCATGCCACCTGAGATCTAGTCATCTCTTTTCTTCCCCCACCCTGTCCCACCTCTTTCCTTGATCCCCAGTCTAAATCCCCTTGTTCTGCAACCCCCATAACACCCACATCCAAACCCTCCCCCAAAATCCCTCATCCCCACCCACATGATCCCTTGCATGCACTTCCCTCTTA
>NW_008387504.1:0-225 GCF_000622305.1 Nannospalax galili
GAAGCATCACATTCCAATTTATCCTTTGAAAGGATTTTTTTGCTCATGAGATTGTTCAGGTAGGTGAGGACCTGGAGGTAATCTGAGATAAAGTACAATAAGCATAGTGGGTGGTTGCTGTTAGAATGCAGTCAGGGAAGAGAGAAGAGACAGAACTGAAGACTTGTCTGGGAAACAATTGAGGACTGATGCGTGTTATCTTAAGAGATAACAGGAAGGGCAAAC
>NW_008387505.1:0-225 GCF_000622305.1 Nannospalax galili
ACATGGGCACATACACATATACATACATAAAACACCCATCATTAACAAAAAGAAAAGGCATTCTCATTTGCAGACTTTTGTGTTTATGTGTGTATGAGTGCATTGCTTGCATGTACTGAGTGCACCTGTGTCATGCAATGCACACAGAGATCATAGGAGGGCATCGTATTTCCCTGGAACTGGAGTCAAGGATGGTTCTTAACCACCATGTGGGTGCTGGGACTC
>NW_008387506.1:0-225 GCF_000622305.1 Nannospalax galili
TGGCTGGGGGTGTCGACAACACAGAGGACAGTTACAGGGATGACAGAGTATATGGGCTCCAGTATGTGGGAGGGGAGGCTATGGGAATGTGCCATGATGAATAAGATTGTGTGGGATATTCTGTGTGATATACACAAAGAAAAAATCAACAAATTTTAAAAAAAGACATATTTGTTGAGGAAGCATAAAAATTTACTTCATGTTAAATAGTAGAGGTGATAAACA
>NW_008387507.1:0-225 GCF_000622305.1 Nannospalax galili
AGCAGATTTTGTACTATATATGAGAGTTTCTGTCATAAGAACAACATGATATTAGTACAAAAATAGACGTATAGACCAGTGGAATAAACCTGAAGAACCAAACATGAGTACATGCAATTTCAGCCACCTGATATTTCACAAAGGGGCAGAGAACTGGAATGATAGCATATTCAACAAATCGTGCTGGCTCAAATAGATCGACACTCGGAGAAGAATAAAGCTAAA
>NW_008387508.1:0-225 GCF_000622305.1 Nannospalax galili
AAATAAAATGATGGGATTTTTAAACCGATGACCCTGATGCCGATAAGATGCCGGTCTCTCTGTCATCTGTCATCTTCTTTTCTGCCAACTCCCCATGGAGAGAAAATGAGCCCACGGGCTTCCACAGACATCTAAACTTGCAGTCATGTACTTAGCAACAGGCTCTGCTCTACGACATTGTGCTTCAACACTGTGTGGATATCAAAAAGTGTATTTACACATAGA
>NW_008387509.1:0-225 GCF_000622305.1 Nannospalax galili
TTTGACAACAGAGACTCGGAAAGTTGAAAGTATCATATATAATCAATATAATAGAATAAAGAAGTTTCACCCTTAATAAAGATTTCAATTATTCACTTGCTTATTCTGGTTGACAAGATATTATTACTATCTAAGACTTGAGAATTAACCATAGAGCTAGGCAAATACTGAGAGAGCAGAAACACCTAAAATCATGAAACTGTCAGCACAAAAGAAGAAATCTTC
>NW_008387510.1:0-225 GCF_000622305.1 Nannospalax galili
AAAAAAGATAATATCATCGTTATGCAAGTGCAGCTTTGGAACACACCTCCAGCAGTCCCAGAAGCACTCTGAGAGGTCCTCTGGAGCTGCACTTTGATGAGTTCCATAGAGCTGTGTGCTTCCCTGCGGCCAAAAACAAGTGGAAACCTCGGCAGACCTACCACTGCTTTGTTGTCATAATTGGACAACTCATCAGAATAGGTTAGAAGTCAAGCTCCGTCCTCA
>NW_008387511.1:0-225 GCF_000622305.1 Nannospalax galili
CAGGAAGAACACACAGGGAAAAAAATCAGCTATTAGCTTGCATTGGCAAATATGTGACATGGGAGGTAAGGAAAAATTAAATACTAAAATCAATGATGTTTGCATACTTGTAATTTCCACAAAACCCACATGCAATAAAAGATGTCATTTGACATTTACCCCAGGTAAAATCTCGATGAATCTTCTATAAATTAAATTATCAGAATCTCCTTGCAGTGAAACAGA
>NW_008387512.1:0-225 GCF_000622305.1 Nannospalax galili
TCCTCATCCATGTCAAACATACATTATCTCTGGAGACAAAGAGTGAACTTCCAGAGTAGGTTTCTGATGTGACCCAGGGGGTCTGAGATGAAAGGAGGATGGCACCCCTAACCAGGCCCTTGATGGTTATTATAATTACTATTACTAACTTGTAATCTGTTCCATGTTCCTCTGTAGTGGATACTCTCTGATCGTTAATGTATAGAGAGGAGACTATGGCCATTA
>NW_008387513.1:0-225 GCF_000622305.1 Nannospalax galili
CACTGTGGGTGGTGCTACTCCTGGGGAGGTGATCCTGGGTTGTATAAGAAAACAGGCTAAGAACAGGCCAGAGGAGCAAACCAGTAAGTATGGTGATTTGTGCTTCAGTTCCTGCCTGGCTTTCTTCCATGATGCACCATAAACTATAAGGTGAAATAAACCCTTTCTTTCCCTAGTTGTGTTTGGTCAGTGTTTTATCACAGCAATAGAAAGCTAATAGAGCTG
>NW_008387514.1:0-225 GCF_000622305.1 Nannospalax galili
GTCACAATGGAACACTGTGAAGTCATACTGTAACATTGTGATGGCACCATGGAGCCTTATGATGTTATATTGCAGAATTTTTGAGGGGACATTGAACCCTGTATTTGTACATTGAGCATGGTGATAACACAAATGACCATGGTAATGACAGAATTTCTCAAAGTGATGGAACAATAACATTGTGATTTCACAATGGAACAATATGAATTCTTATTATAACATTGT
>NW_008387515.1:0-225 GCF_000622305.1 Nannospalax galili
AAGGAAGGAAGGAGGAAGGAAGGAGGGAGGAAGGAAGGAAGGAAGGAGGGAAGGAAGGAAGGAAGGAGGGAGAGAAGGAGGGAAGAATGGAAGGAGGGAGGGAGGGAAGGAAGGAAGGAGGGAGGGCGGAAGGAAGGAGGGAGGGCAGAAGGAAGGAGGAAGGAAGGAAGGAAAGAAGGAGAGAGGAAGGAAGAAGGGCGGAAGGAAGGAGGAAGGAAGGAAGGA
>NW_008387516.1:0-225 GCF_000622305.1 Nannospalax galili
GATGTACACGTCAGAGGGACCAGGTGACATGCACATGTGCGCGTCAGAGAGAGCAGGTGAAACAACAATCTGCACGTCAGAGGGGGCAGTTGACACGACCACTTGCACGTCACAGGGGGCAGGTGACATGACTATGTGCAGGTCATAGGGGACAGGTTACACAACCATCTGCATGTCAGAGGGGCAAGTGACACGACCATCTGGATGTCAGAGGTGGCAGGAGAC
>NW_008387517.1:0-225 GCF_000622305.1 Nannospalax galili
GCCAAGGGCAAAACCCCTGGCCACTGCTCTACAGGAGAGTAGCTCATTGACTCATCCAAGCCAGAAAACCCCAAGGAGAGGCCACAAGGACTGTGACACACAGCCTGGGACCAGAAACAATGAACCTCTGTGGGCCGGACATGGTGGCACAGACCTTTAGTTAATCCCAGCACTGGGAGGTCGAGGCAGGTGGATCTCTGTGAGTTCAAGGCCAGCCTGGTCTAC
>NW_008387518.1:0-225 GCF_000622305.1 Nannospalax galili
GACCCACTCCCTAGCAAAGAGCCCAGCCTCACAGAATGTGAAGCTCCTGTCGCGGGTGCTGCTGGCTTCTAGGTTCAGAGTCCACAGATTCTTTTTTTGTTGTCAATCAATCCCATGATGCAGCATTTTCTCTCTACTGATTTTGCGCATCTTTAAACACCTTCTGAAGTGACTTGGACAGTCAGTTTTGTTTCTGTGTGTGCTCTGATTGTAATGCTACCTAAG
>NW_008387519.1:0-225 GCF_000622305.1 Nannospalax galili
AGGAAGCACAGGATTCCCCTCTCCTTGGGGTCAGTCAGGTTCTAATGGAAGTTCTGTTGCCAACACATCTGCAAGTGCAATTGAAGTAGAGGACTGGAGGCCCCAAGCAGGACATTGTCAGTTTTCATGTGGTTTCTTTATGCTGTTTGTTGTTAGAAAGGACATTCATTCCTCATCTTCACTTACTAAGATCTGGCCTGGTCTCTTCTCTGAAACTCAAAGCAA
>NW_008387520.1:0-225 GCF_000622305.1 Nannospalax galili
GGACTCATCATACTGTAGAGATACCTGTACATCCATGTTTGTTGCTGCTTTTCATAATAGCTAAGAAATGAAAAGAACCTAAATATCCCTCAATTGACGAATGGTTAATGAAAATGTGGTACATCTACTCATTGGAGTTCTACTCAGCATTAAGTAAAGGTGAAATTATGAAAGTTGCAGGTAAATGGATGGAACTAGAGAGTGTTATACTAAATGAAGTAACAC
>NW_008387521.1:0-225 GCF_000622305.1 Nannospalax galili
CTATACACCTAAACTGTAATATCTTCAAATACAGAAATTGTATAGTTCTATATATTTCCATGGTTCTAAGTTAGTATAGGTCCTAACTTAGCCATGTGTTTGATATCTTCATTACTAGCATTCTTTAATTAAAATGCCAGATACATCAGATTTCTATGTGTGACATATATATATATATACATATATATACATATATACATATATACATATATACATACATACATA
>NW_008387522.1:0-225 GCF_000622305.1 Nannospalax galili
CAAGGGGTAAAGTGAGAGCTCCAGTACTAGGCCAGATTTGGGCTGGTCCTGCGCACCCATTTACATTACCCAATCAAGTCACTGTCCTCTTGCTCTGGGACTAGGCTAGGACAAGCAGTTGTAGAGCACCAGACAAGCATGACAAATGTACCTCTCACCATTCATCCAGGAAGATTTTTTTTAACAATACCTGGAGACTATTACAAAGTTCCACAACTGGTCAAA
>NW_008387523.1:0-225 GCF_000622305.1 Nannospalax galili
TGAAAATGCTAGTAACAGGGGTGCTTTGTAAGAGTAAGTGTCAGACTCAGGACCAGACTGGACAAAGGGGGAGGGGTACTTTCCATCCAAGACACAGAGCACAGCACTTCTAAGGGGGCTAAGAGAAAAACAGACCCTGCTATTTCTCTACCTGTGTTCTTCCTCCTCCTCATCCTCATCATCACAACAGCCACCACAGCTCCAATGACCATAGCTCCAAGGAGA
>NW_008387524.1:0-225 GCF_000622305.1 Nannospalax galili
GACATGTGACACTACAATATTCTGATGGCAAAGACATTCCCTTGTACATTTAAATAATAAGAATCAATAACAATTCTATTTCTAGATAATTGATTGTATTAGCTAAAATCTATTTTGAACAAGACAATTCTCTATATAGATCCAACTTAAAAATGTAGGTAGAGATCATTATTGTCAAAGTAAGACAGTAAAACCAATGACTTATGGTTACCTTTCTTTAAATCC
>NW_008387525.1:0-225 GCF_000622305.1 Nannospalax galili
TTCAGTCAGTGGATCTTGTCTTCATGTTTCCATTATTCTCTGCAGTGCAGAGCCATGTTCTCAACCCCCTCCTTTTGGATGCATAAGTTGGCCGGTGTGTTCCTTTGAGACATATTTTATGCCAGAAAGGAGGATTAAAAAAGAGAATATACTAGGCCAGCCTGAGTGCTCATGTCTTTAATCCCAGCACTTGGAAGGTAGAGTCAGACAGATCTCTGTGAGTTT
>NW_008387526.1:0-225 GCF_000622305.1 Nannospalax galili
GCTCATGACTTTTAAAGCCCATGGAGGTCAGAGGAGGGTGCCAGATCCCTTGAAATTGGAGTTATGGACAGTTGTTAGCCATCATGTGGATGCTGGGAACCAAACCCAGGTCCTCTGCTAGAGCAGTCATTGCTCTTAACCACCGAGCCATCTCTCCATCATCTCATCACTTTCTTTTCTTTTTTATTGAGCTTTTTTCATACAACAGTTCTTAACCAAATTTAG
>NW_008387527.1:0-225 GCF_000622305.1 Nannospalax galili
TTTCTTTCTTTCTTCTGCCAGTCACGGTTTTGTTTTCTTCATAAATCACATCCCACTCTTTCTCATAGGATGGCTGCCACCTACAGTCAGGGACATGAGCTTACTCAATTTCAGGGTGTGAGAATGAGGCCTCTTTCTCCCACAGTGGTCCAAGTATGAGTTCTGGGGTTAAAGGCCATTACTTTAAACAATGTGGATTATTGGCAGGGAGTTGCTGGGAGGAAA
>NW_008387528.1:0-225 GCF_000622305.1 Nannospalax galili
TAAAATTCTTTAAGTTTTAAGTCAGAAACCCGGATGATGTCTTTGTCTTAGTCTTACCTTTTTCACGGCCACATCACAAGGAAATACGGTCCTAGGCAGTATAAAAACACTTCGAAAGGCCGTGTGACAGACAGACATACTGTATCATACAGCCTGGGTGTGTGGTAAGCTATGCTGCTGAGGACGGTGCTAAGAACACTCTGGTGTTAGCACACAATGAATTTA
>NW_008387529.1:0-225 GCF_000622305.1 Nannospalax galili
ATGCACCAATGTGTCATCACAATGCTCAATGTGGCATCACAATGCCCCAATCATATATTGCTTTGATCCAATGTAACATCACAGTGCTCCAATATGTCAACACAGTGCACCACTGTCACATCACAGTATACACTGTGCCCTCAAAATGGCCTAATGCATCATCTAAGAGCTCATTATGGCATCACAATGGCCCAATGTGTCATCACACTGCTCCAATGTGAAATG
>NW_008387530.1:0-225 GCF_000622305.1 Nannospalax galili
GACGACACAGTGGATCATGGGAATGACACAATGGTGCATTGTGATGGCAGACTGATGGCACAATGGAACATTCGGAATTCATATTGTAACATTGAGATGGCACATTGGAGCAACAAATTGGCACATTTGTCCATAGTGTGGGCAGAATACAGCACTGTGATATCACAGTAGAGTATTGTGATGTCACATTGGAGGATTGTGGGTGGACATTGATCACTGTGTTTG
>NW_008387531.1:0-225 GCF_000622305.1 Nannospalax galili
CTTATCATTAAAAAATACTTTACAAAAAATTAAAAAAGGGGAGTGGTATCCCGCAAAGGGTACCCCAAGAAACTTGTTAAACCATGATTTATATATCTTAAACTTCCTCACCCTGGACTCTGAAGGCAAGTGTGCAGCAGACCGTTTTTGGCACCCTGAATCTAAAAGACAGTGTGCCATGGTAAAATGGAAAGATCCTCTAGATAATTCCTGGCATGGACCAGA
>NW_008387532.1:0-225 GCF_000622305.1 Nannospalax galili
TTTTTTTATGTGGGTGCCAGGGATTGGAACTCTGATCCTCCTGCTTACATCGCAAGTACTTTCCCAGGCCATCTCTCCACTTTTACCTCCACTCCCCAGTGTGTTGCTTAGAATGCTGTATTTTACCTTTTTCGTTACTGTTTTACTTTTCTCATTACAAAGATCAAATTCTGTCAAGAAGCAACTTAAGGGAGGAATGGTTTCTTATGGTTTACAACTCAAGGG
>NW_008387533.1:0-225 GCF_000622305.1 Nannospalax galili
CTTAAAAATTCAACACAGTAAATAGATCACTCCAGACAGAAGAAAAGGAAAATCATCCATCAAGAAAAGAAATGCTCATTGGTAGAGTCACACCATGATTCATTAAGAATGTTAAAGAAAAAGACTAAATTAGTCAGAACAAATGAAGTGGAATAATTGATGGGTGTGAGTCCTGGCTCTGAAGCTTAATAGATGTGTAATTTTAAGCCACAGATTGCTCAGCAG
>NW_008387534.1:0-225 GCF_000622305.1 Nannospalax galili
ACCTATAAAACAAAAAGAAAGCTAAATCCTTTGTTATTTCAAAAGGGAAGAACCATGCACACCTAAACAATCAAAGTCCAGCAAGGAAGCTCATTGTCTGACATCTGGGATCGACTCATGACCTTCTGGGCTCCTAAGAAATTGGTTAGCGTACACAGCTTGTCTGGTAGGCTCGTGCTGGCTCTACTCCATTCAGGCCACTGTCCTTGGCAAGTGTCCCATTGT
>NW_008387535.1:0-225 GCF_000622305.1 Nannospalax galili
CAAATAAAAGGGGGGGTTTGTTCTGTTTCCATGGGTCTGGACAACCCACAGGCCTCTCTCCAACCCGCAGACCTCTCACTCTGGGTAAGTCAACTGTGCATTCCACGCGTTGACGCCCCCAGCCTTATTCACCCTCCATCTCCCCTGCAGATCTCTCTTCCTAGCCTGGATCCAGTACCATTCCTTGTCTTGGCGCTCCAAACACCTGGGGAACCACCACTGCTT
>NW_008387536.1:0-225 GCF_000622305.1 Nannospalax galili
TTGATCTTGGGATTCAGCAGCTAGGGGAATACTGAAGAATGCATTAGCAAGTCCACCACAGTATGGAAGGACCCCATTTCCTGCACCAGCTGATCAGTTAGAAGTGCCATGTTGGGCACTGCTGCATGAATGGGAGCCACCACCTTATTTAACTCCTGGTAACCTACAGTCATTCTCCAGGAGCCATCTGGCTTCCTGATAGGTCAAAAGAGGCTATTGAAAGGG
>NW_008387537.1:0-225 GCF_000622305.1 Nannospalax galili
TTGTCTTCAGGAGTTCCCACAGAGGCCCAAGTCACATGAGGATCAGATGTTCTCAGGCTTTCTCCTAAGGCCTGGCTCCCTCCAGAAAGATGTTGCCCTCAGGAATTTGGGGGTTGGACTGGCCTTGGAGAAGAGCCCAGGAAAGATGCTGGTTTCGGGCAGCTGGTGGCCGTCCCACCCAGAGATGCAAAGGGAGATGGGGGCAGGAAGAGGCCCCAAGGACTC
>NW_008387538.1:0-225 GCF_000622305.1 Nannospalax galili
AGAAAGAAAAAATCCAAAACATTGTAAAGGAATACTTTAAAAGTGTATACTCTATTAAATTTGAAAACCTAAAAGAAATGGGTGAATTTCTAAAATTATAGCCACTACTAAAGTTAAACCAAGAGGAAATCAACAACCTAAACAGACCCATAAAAATTAAGGAAATTGAAACAATAATACAAAACTTCCCGACTAAGAAAAGCCCAGGACCAGATGGATTTACAG
>NW_008387539.1:0-225 GCF_000622305.1 Nannospalax galili
TGCCTCTTTATACATTATATGGATGACATTCTTTTGGCACATTGCTCTCAAAAAACACTAAAACTGGCCCTTTATAATTTGATTACCTCCGTAGAGGATCTCAGCCTGGTCATTGCCCATGATAAAGTCCAACTTGTCTCCCCATTTCAATTGTTGGGGTTTCTAATACCAATTAAAGACAAATATACCTTACATGATTTTCAAAAGCTATGTGGCAATGTTAAC
>NW_008387540.1:0-225 GCF_000622305.1 Nannospalax galili
GAGAGGGCAGGTGGCACGACCATCTGCACGTTAGAGGGGCAGGTGACACGAACATGTGAATGCCAGAGAGTGCAGGTGACAGGATCTTCTGAATGTCAGAGGGGACAGATGAAATGACCATCTGCATGTCCAAGGGGCCATGTGACACCAACATCTGCACGTCAGAGGGGGCTCGTGACATGACCATCTGCACGTCAGAGGGAGCAGGTGACACGACCATGAGCA
>NW_008387541.1:0-225 GCF_000622305.1 Nannospalax galili
CTAGAGGTCCTCAAATTAACCAAGGCTGTTGCCACTAATGTCAGTTGTACAACAGAAAAGGTCAATAAGGCCGTGTTGATGAAGACACTGTATGATGTAAGCATGGGAGAAGAGACAGAGCTGAGACTAAGCTGAAAACTCCATTCCACTGCATAGATGGATTTCATAATGCCAGAAGGTACTATGAAGATGGTTGGGGGAAAAGGATCCCCTATGATTCTGCTC
>NW_008387542.1:0-225 GCF_000622305.1 Nannospalax galili
GACAAACAAAATAAACACTGAAAGAGAATATTATATGAGATTGTGATTTAGGCTTAAAATTATGGAAAAACTTTTGGCTCACAATTTTAAAGCCACATCTCATCAGGAGTTTCACCAAGTTCCAATTAAGCCACACTGAGAAGCAATCTTCTAACCTGTGGGCCTCGTGGACAGTGCAGATTCATTCTAGAGCCGACCTGGTTGGTGGTGATGAATCTCCCACTT
>NW_008387543.1:0-224 GCF_000622305.1 Nannospalax galili
CCTGCAAGCAATCACAGTTGCCCTGATGAAGATGGCCGCTGCTATGCCTGGAGGAGAGCACTCTGTGACAGACATGGAACCTGCTCACTACTCAGCCTCTTCAGGAAGAAGAACCTGGTCTAAGCCTGATGGCTCTACCTTCCCTCTTTCCCAGGTCACTTCCATGATGGCTCTGTGCACACATGCACACATGCACACACACACACACACACACACACACACAC
>NW_008387544.1:0-225 GCF_000622305.1 Nannospalax galili
AGCAGGGGCTAAAATGATCACTTTTATGTTGCATATATTTTACAAAAAAAAATGGAATCCAGTACCCTTCTCTTTGACTCCACAGAGGCTTTAGGAACTTGTCTGGCTGATAGAACAAAGCAGAAGTGACACTCTGGGACATCTATGGCTTAATCATAAGATGCCCCTTCTAGACTTCCTGGGACACTCATCGTAGACACTCCATCTTAGAACTCAGTTGTCATG
>NW_008387545.1:0-225 GCF_000622305.1 Nannospalax galili
ATGAACAAAAGCCTTAATCATTTATTATGTTCCATAACTGAGACTTGATATGTAAATGTTCCAAATAGCCAAATAAAATCAGGAGGCTTAGAAAGTGTGGCCATTTGCTTTTAACTTCTCCAAGCAAGATCTTTTCCCATAGTTAGAAAAGCAATAGGTAAAATTTAGATTAAGCATGCAGTAGTGTTTAAGTGTACTAATGTTGTTCAAGTGTGAATAATGGGA
>NW_008387546.1:0-225 GCF_000622305.1 Nannospalax galili
ACTACCTTAAAGAAGAGCTCTACTCCCTTACCCCACAGTAATCAGTTGTCAATAGTTCCTTGGATACACATCCAATTTTTATCTCCTTAATCCTCTTTGTCTTAACAGTGTAGCTAAGACATTAATTAATATATTAAACAGGATTGGAAAGCATGAAAATCCTTGTTCCTGATTTCAATGGGAATACCATCAGCTCTTCTCCATTTAGTATGATATTGGCTGTGG
>NW_008387547.1:0-225 GCF_000622305.1 Nannospalax galili
CGATATCTTGGTGATGAAACGCAATATTCTACAATGCTAGTCAAGCACAGTTGTACAGAGCTACATCACACTCACGTATGGGATTTAATGGTGGTGTGGCGACAGGCAGGAAGTCAGTCGTCAATCTCTTACATGCCCTAATCTCTTTCCTGCAGGACGTGGGCCCCTTTAATGATAGTGACGAGAAATCCCTGATGGAAAAATGAGCAGAGGAAGTGTTATGCA
>NW_008387548.1:0-225 GCF_000622305.1 Nannospalax galili
TGTGGTTGGACCATGATTACACCATACAGCTTACACCTCAGAGAGGTGGAGGAACAAGAGAAGTGGCAAAAGGAGGCTTGCTAAGCTAGCTCAGGGAGGGGGCATTTAAAAAGACCATCATCCTCTGGGGTGTAGGACTGGAACCACTGAGAACACACTGCCTTGCTTCCAGATAGGAAGCAGGTGACACACTCAGGCCAGGTGGCCAGGGGGACTCATCTCCCT
>NW_008387549.1:0-225 GCF_000622305.1 Nannospalax galili
ACTGCATTTCCCAGCCCCCAGGAATCCCTATGAGATTCTGTGACTTTTTGGCCTCGGGAAGGAGAGTCGAAGTCTTCCTCTTAAAAGGTCCCCTGTAATCATCAACATCTTCTTTTTCCTCCTCTGCTGACAGGACTCAGGAAAGACCCATGGTTGTCAGGGAAGGCATAACATCCCACCATATGGAAGAAGCCTGAGTCCTGAATGGCTGTGTGGAACGTACCA
>NW_008387550.1:0-225 GCF_000622305.1 Nannospalax galili
ACTGAGGCATCGCTTCAGCTCCCCCGGCCCCATTTGCCTTTAGACAGGGAAGCTTGAAATTCTGAAGGACCAAATAGGGAGCAGAGATGTAAGAGCCAGGGTGCTTGGAAGATTTCTATTATAAATTGGGTAACCCTGAGAACTATTGAGTCTGTACCAGGAGGAACACCCTTGGGGGGGGTACAGATGATTGGTCTAATTTTAGCTATAAACCCAAAACCAAGA
>NW_008387551.1:0-225 GCF_000622305.1 Nannospalax galili
CAGTGTATGCTATAGATATTCAATTTTTATTAATAAAATCTTAATAAAACTTTGTGGAGAAAAAGACCAACGACACACACACATGCATACACACACACGCACGCACACACACATGCGCACACACACATGCGCACACACACACGCACACACACATGACTAAATGAAGTGCATAAACCCATGTCTGGGGCTGGAAAACAAGAACAACAAGATTGGAAAAAAGGACAT
>NW_008387552.1:0-225 GCF_000622305.1 Nannospalax galili
TTGGTCATAAAAGAGAAATTTTAAATGCTGATATTTAATTTCTAAGAATCACTCAAGTAGTAAGACACAATCCACCAAATAGAATGTTTCTTGAACTTTGAGAAGACGTAGTCCTTTGATGGATGTATGAGTGACTCTCTGTAGGGCTGTTAGGAATACCTGGGTTTCTTCTGTCATGTGTCATGTGATGTTTATTAATATTCTTTCTGCGTCATCCAATCTTAA
>NW_008387553.1:0-225 GCF_000622305.1 Nannospalax galili
CTTGAACTCACAGAGATCCTCCTGCCTCTGCCTCCCCAGTGCTGGGATCAAGGGCCTGAGCTCTCAGGCCCCGTTCTTGTAATGCATTTATAAAATCAAATTTTTATGTTGATAAGGTCTCTGCAAAATACATTTTCTCAGGGCTTACACATCCTAGGGGCAGTCTTGCATTGGGTGCTGTTTGAGAGACCACTGGCACCCACCCTTACCCCTGTGGGCAAACAG
>NW_008387554.1:0-225 GCF_000622305.1 Nannospalax galili
CTTAATTCACTTCACATGATCATTTCCAATTTCATTGCCCTAGCTTTGTTAGTCTCATGGCTGAAAATATCCACTGAAATGTCTGTATGGGGGCTGGAGAGATGACTTGGTGGTTAAGAGCACTGCTTCTCTTGCAGGGTCCCAGGTTCAGTTCTCAGTACCCACATGGTGTCTAAGAACTGTCAGTAACTCCAGTTCCAGGGGATCTGATGCCCTCCTATGACC
>NW_008387555.1:0-225 GCF_000622305.1 Nannospalax galili
AGATTGAACTTAGATCCTCATGCTTCTCCCAAGCCCCTAAAGAAAAAAAAAAGATGTCCTACATTTAAACTGACTTCTATCTTCCATGTAGTCAGTCACCTTTCTCAAGACTATGTGAAGCTAGGGGAGCATAAGGTTATAATGAACGGAAACCCAAGTTAGGATTTTCTGTCTTCTACTTCTACTAGATTATATTAAAAGGCCAATCATCATTACACTAAAGGT
>NW_008387556.1:0-225 GCF_000622305.1 Nannospalax galili
TGTTGTAATGAAATGCTTCTTCTAAGTATGTGGTTATTAAATAAATTATTTAAAATAAAAAAGAAAGAAAACTTGAGGGCTCTTGAGCTTGGACTAGGATTTCAGGGTGTTTCAGATATGAGATTTTTTTCATACTGGATTTTTTGGTGATATTAAAAAATTTCTCTATATGCCACTGTAGTCATGCACAAGCTAAAGCACTGTATTTCCAAATAAAATTTTCTT
>NW_008387557.1:0-225 GCF_000622305.1 Nannospalax galili
CTTCCTTTTTTGATTCTTTGTTTTTTGAACAAAGGATTCTGGATGTTAAATTTCCACCAGATATATCACTGTTGAAGATTTTCTCTGACTCTGTGGGTTTTCTCTTCACTTCCTTGGTTGCTGATTTTGATTTACAGAAGCTTTTTAGTTTAATGAGGTCCCACTTGTTGATTCATGACCTTATTTCCTGAACAATTGATTTCCAGTTTAGAAAATCCTTTCCTA
>NW_008387558.1:0-225 GCF_000622305.1 Nannospalax galili
AAACTCTGATAATACTCCTGGTTTTTATGTGGAATGTGTATCACCAACCAGTGCCCCATGGGACACAGAGACACTAGGGAGCCTTGGGTTGTGTACCTCTCACGCCACTTTTGAGAATGTTCAAAGCTAATAATTTCCAACATCCTAGGGAGCCTTGGGTTGTGTACCCCTCATGCCACTTTTGAGAATGTTCAAAGCTAATAATTTCCAACATCCAGAAACTCA
>NW_008387559.1:0-225 GCF_000622305.1 Nannospalax galili
ACTTGTGTGCACTCACCTGGGTGAGTCACCCAAGAACCTTATCATGATCCCTTCCACACCTAGGTCCTGCCAACAGTTGTACTATATGCTTCATCAGTGAGTTAATCCTTTACACAAAACTGCACTTCCAATCTCAGATCCATATAGATCCACATTCACAGGGCTCTCTGGGAGACTATTATATTAAAATAACATATCTATCCAAGTATCTAAAAATCAACACCA
>NW_008387560.1:0-225 GCF_000622305.1 Nannospalax galili
TGTGCCGTTTGTGAAATACTTTGAAGTATTTTGGATTATTCTAAAACAGTATGCCTTGAAAGACATTTTGGAATCTAGGGTATTTTTTGACTGGCCAAGTGGTTTCTGATTTAATACCTGCATTTGTTTTTTTTGTGGGTCGAAGGAAAAAGAGTGAAGATAGCTGACATTGTCCCCTACAAAACTCTCTTTGCAAATACTGTGCATTTAACCTTCTGGGATAAA
>NW_008387561.1:0-225 GCF_000622305.1 Nannospalax galili
CAATGTGACTTCACAATATTCCTTTCTCACATCACAATGCTCCATTGTGACGTCACGATGCTCCAATGTGCCAACATTATTTCCCCATGTGATATTATATTGTTCATATGAGCTATCAAAATATTACAACATGAGTTCTGAATGTTCCATTCTGATATAAAAATGCTCCAAACCTACATCACAATACTCCAATGCCAACATTATCGACACATGTGCCATTATTTT
>NW_008387562.1:0-225 GCF_000622305.1 Nannospalax galili
GATGACTCAGACATGGAAAGAAAATGTAGCTCTTTCTTTTTTTAATAATTGGTCAAGTATTTCTCACATCTCTGCTGCTCACAACTCACCCAAGAAGAGTAGGAAAAGAAAAACATAGTTCCTTCAAGGCTCACAACCTGCTCAACTTAATACTTTAAACACATTTAAAAGCCCATGAACAGGGTCAAACCATTTTAGATATATTATTAATATGTAATATATTTA
>NW_008387563.1:0-225 GCF_000622305.1 Nannospalax galili
GGCAGGATGGAGGCTCCCTGAGGTGGTAAGATGGGGCGGCACCATGGAAGGTCGACCTGCTCAGCTGCTCCTCATTTCCATCTACTCATGTCTCTAGAGACCCTGGCATGAGGCTTCAGGTCCACCAGGCAGAGGACCACACCCCAGGTCTGACCAGGACGTGGGACTCAGGCTGGCACTGAGCAGGATGAACTGGCACAGGGGACGTGAGTGGCAGCAGAGAGG
>NW_008387564.1:0-225 GCF_000622305.1 Nannospalax galili
TCTCCCAACCTCTATTTTTCTGTATTGTTGATGCTCTTACATTCACTCCTTAATCAGCTAGCTAATTCCTAGAAATAGTAAATGAATCCCCTGAAATATCCAATTTCTTCTTTGATATTTGCCAGTCAGTCCTAGACTGGTATATCCAATCACCTCCTTACCAAATTTACCCACTGAGCAATGCCTCCTGCTCTAAATTACCCTAGGGACAGATGATCAGGGCCC
>NW_008387565.1:0-225 GCF_000622305.1 Nannospalax galili
GCTGTCCTGGAGCTGGTCGTGGTGCACAGCCAAAGGTGGTTTTGTGTTTTTGTTTTTTTTTTAAATGTGACCCATGGCCATGGCCGCTGGTCGCCGGAGGGTGGGGGGGCGGGGGTCCCTGCCCTGCTTTTCCGTGAGCCCCTGACTCGCGCAGGTCAAGGTCGTAGGAGCCCAGTTGCCGGCCGGGGCGGCCTGCGCATAGGTTAGTTCAAGGTGGATGGGGCT
>NW_008387566.1:0-225 GCF_000622305.1 Nannospalax galili
GACAATGTGGACGTCAGAGAAGGCAGGTGACATGACCATCTGCACGTCAGAGTGTTCAGGTGACACGACCTTCTGCACATCAGAGGGGGCAGATGACATGACCATCTGCACATCTGAGGGGCCAGGGGATACGACAATCTGTACGTCACAGGGGGCAGGAAACAAGAACATCTACACGTCAGAGGTGGCATGTGACACGACCATGTGCACGTCAGAGGGGGCAAG
>NW_008387567.1:0-225 GCF_000622305.1 Nannospalax galili
TGAACTTTTCCTGGAGGGATGTGAACATGTCTCCAAAAATAGAATGTCAACGTCAGACTGAAAGAACGGTACCACCCAAGTCAGCTTGGGCAAACAGCAAGTTTATTGGGCTTGCTTGTAGGAGCATGGACAAGAGGTTACTTAGGGAAGTGTGGGTGACCCCCACACAGCTGCATCACCACAGAGCCCCACCCTGGTATGAATGACAACCTCCTCACAGCTGTG
>NW_008387568.1:0-225 GCF_000622305.1 Nannospalax galili
GTGGCTGATAACCATCCAAAGCTCTGGTTCCAGGGATATGACTCCCTCTTCCAACTTCTGCAGGCATTGAAGGCACATCTACAGCTTACATGTATGTAGAAAATAACAATTATGCACATAAAGTAAAAATTTCAGTTATAAAAACGAACACGTCATACCCCAAACCTACAATATATAATACACACGAAATCCACAAAACCAGAACCAGCAAACTGGGAAAGAAAC
>NW_008387569.1:0-225 GCF_000622305.1 Nannospalax galili
GTCACTTCTCAACTTTTCTATCTGAACACTGTTAGAGAAAAATCCCCCAAAGAGTCCAGGGATCTCCACTTAAGCTTTGGAGTCAGACAGATCCCTCTACCCTGTCCCCAAACGTTCAGCAGCAGCTAAAAGGCAGTTCAGTGAAAATTCAAATTAGCTAACCCCTACCCAGCCGCTGCAGCCAAAAGCGGCTAAAGCGGCTCTCAGACAAAAGATTTAAAGTGA
>NW_008387570.1:0-225 GCF_000622305.1 Nannospalax galili
ACACATTCAGTAAAGTGGCAGGTTACAAAATTAGCCTACAAAAGTCTCTAGTGTTTCTATATACCAATAACAAGCAATCAGAGAAAGAGTACATGGAAAAACAGCCCCCCCTCACAATAGCTGCAAAAAAAAAATCTTGGAATAAATCTGACCAAAGACATTAAAGACCTCTATAATGAAAATTTTAAAGCTTTAAAGAAAGAGATTGAGGAAGACATCAGAAGA
>NW_008387571.1:0-225 GCF_000622305.1 Nannospalax galili
TGTTCTGTGTTGCTCTTGCCCACTGTTCTATCTCTAACCTAACAGACTCTGGAAATAAATATTGACAAAAAATAAGAAGGGAGAGGGAAAGTGGATGTCCAAGTTTCCTGTCCAGTTGCTGTGATAAAATATTCTGGCAAAAATCAATTCAGGGGAGAAAAGGGTTTATTTTAACCTACAGTTCAAAGGTACAGTCCATCAATGCAGAGAAGTCAAGGCAGGAGC
>NW_008387572.1:0-225 GCF_000622305.1 Nannospalax galili
GACATGCCCTGACTTCCTGCTCACCAAATTAAGATGATCCTTTCTTTGAAACACATACTTCCTATAACACATACTAAATACTCCTTTTTAATTAGAAACAGTCACTTATCAAACCCTTGCTATGAAGTCTTACGTGTTTGGTTTGGTTTTGAATGTTTGTTTTTACAAAATAAGAAATTCCATGCCTAAAATGCAATACAGCTAAACACATGTATCTAACAATGA
>NW_008387573.1:0-225 GCF_000622305.1 Nannospalax galili
ATGGATGATCCAGCACCAGCTTCAAGACCAAATAACCACATCAACGGACAGCACAGCATACTCCATTGGTGCAGTAGTGGCACTTTTATCTTGGGGGCAATCAATAGCTACTTAATTTAACTAAAAGCCCACTCAAAGGGGGCTGGAGTAGTCATAGATTTTAGAGAAAACCCTAAAACTCTCACATCGCTAGACTAATGTGATTTCTTACTATGTGCAAAATAT
>NW_008387574.1:0-225 GCF_000622305.1 Nannospalax galili
ACAGTCAAGCCTATTCCTCCTGGAGACTGTATTCAGAGGTTATTTGGCAAAGGTTGCAACTAACGTGTTGGTTTCTCTTTTTAAAGATGGTTATGGACACCCCTTAATATGCTATTTTTTTTCCTTTAAATCTTTTGCTTAGTCTTCAGCTTTGGAAGAGGATTTTCTTTTAGCACCACCTTGGAGGAAGACTAACCTTCCATTTTTAAAGGTCAATGTTACTCG
>NW_008387575.1:0-225 GCF_000622305.1 Nannospalax galili
CTTCACTCTGAGGGCACCTCCACACACCCAAAAATTGTTCATTCCAAGGTCCGCTTTTTGCCAAGTCTATAAAGAGGTGTTTTTTTGTTTGTTTGTTTGTTTTTTGTTTTTGTTTTTTCCCAAAAGGAGATCAAAGTGTGGGCTTAGACCTGTATATAGTTTAGCAGCTGGGTTAGAGTCAGTGATGATGGGACCTCTAGTGAGTGGTTCCACTGACACAATCCA
>NW_008387576.1:0-225 GCF_000622305.1 Nannospalax galili
CCTGTAATCCCAGCACTCAGGAGGTCAGGGTCATCTTCAGCTACATGAGTTTGAGGCCAGCATGGGCTATATGAGACTGTCTCAAAAAAAAAAAAAAAAAAGTAGCTATGCAGTTTGCTTCTGGTGTACCAGGAAATAAGTACAGAAACAGAGTTGAGACGTTTTTGTAGCTAATTTATGCGTGTATTGCCTGCATGTAGGTAAGTGCACCCATGTCATGCAATG
>NW_008387577.1:0-225 GCF_000622305.1 Nannospalax galili
GCATATTAATATTTATCTAAGTACACTGTAATATAGCTTACCTTAGAAGACTGTACTTTACTTTAGAAATTCTCTAACTAGTCTGCTACTATAAGCAGGAGTGTTATCTATTTTAATAGTAGTTGAAATTTCCATAACAACAACGCAAGCTAACAAATGTTTAAATACTATGATGTATCCAAAGTAACATAAACAAACTTAGAATAACGAACTTAGAACAAGTAT
>NW_008387578.1:0-225 GCF_000622305.1 Nannospalax galili
AGCTAGTTGGCTCCAGTATAGAACTTCAACTCAGAGGAGATTGCTACAGGACAAGGTACTATCCATCACGACCAGGCAGGCTCAATGGCAGGAGGTTTGTAGTGGTGGCAGCAGTCCAGCGAGGCTGCTTACTCACATCTTGGTGTGTTAGAAATCAGAAACAGGAGAGGAAGCAGGGCTGAGCTACAATTTCCAAGGCTCTCCCTCTGGTGATCTAATTCTTCT
>NW_008387579.1:0-225 GCF_000622305.1 Nannospalax galili
AAAAAAATTGATTAGGTGAGAACATAATGCTGATGTTCTGCAACATTTCTTCAGAGCCTGAGATCTTGATGTACCCCCAGCTCTTTGTAGGATAAGACATTGGGAATAAGAATGAACTTGGTGTGTCTTAGAAGGACTTTGGCATCAGCAGAGTGATGGGTAGAGAAAATACCTAAGAAATACATGATATTTTAAAATCATACATTTATGTTACCCAAACATAAA
>NW_008387580.1:0-225 GCF_000622305.1 Nannospalax galili
ATGTATAATGTATCATATATATATAGTATGTATTTTTTCAGTATAGCTTTGAACTAATATATTTCCCTCTGGTTTTTTGTACCATCTAAGCATTATTGTCTCTCCTCTCATTTCCCCTGTATGACCCTTCCCAATTCCTCCCCAGTTAAATTACCTCCCTTTTCCTTCTTCCCTCCTTGATAACACCTGCCTCCCACTATTAACCCTCTCTCCTCTTCTCCTTCA
>NW_008387581.1:0-225 GCF_000622305.1 Nannospalax galili
TACACCAAATGGGGCTATTCAAAGTGGGTGGCTACATATAGAAGATGAAAACGACATCCTTATCACTCAACCTGCCAAAAGCTCAGTTGAAATTGAATCAAGGAACTCGAATTAAAACGTGATGCCTTCAATGTGACAGAAGAGCAAGTAGAGAATATACTGGATCTTATTGCAGAAGAGGGAACTTTCTGAAAAGAACCCAGTAGTGATGACACTAAAACCTCA
>NW_008387582.1:0-225 GCF_000622305.1 Nannospalax galili
GCACCCGTTTCAAACTTGTCACCTGAGACCTCATGAGTCAGAATCCTGAGTGTGGGCTCAGGTCCCTGAGTTCTAATCACTCTGCAGGTGATTTTCTGGTCTGCTAAAGATTAAGAACCACTGAACTGGGGACCAGGAAACCCCAAGCTCACCAACTCTCCAAATGCTGTGTGGAAATTTAAATGGCTCCACATCCCAGGTGACATGGAGTCAGAAAAAATGAAG
>NW_008387583.1:0-225 GCF_000622305.1 Nannospalax galili
GGTCGTGTCACCTGCCCTCTTTTATGTGCACATGGTCGTGTCACCTGCCCTGTCTGTCCTACAGATGGTCATGTCACCTGCCCCTCTGACGAGCAGATGGTCGTGTCAGCTGCGCCCTCTGATGTGCAAATTTTCGTGTCTCCTACCCCCTCTGAAGTGCACTTGGTTGTCACCTGCCCCCTCTGACCTGCACATGGTCGTGTCACCTGCCAACTCTGACGTGCA
>NW_008387584.1:0-225 GCF_000622305.1 Nannospalax galili
GCCCATCCACTTTGAGAGAATGGTGCACAGGCTTTCTCTGAATTTCAAGGTCCCTGGGATCTAGACCCATCTCCAGCAATCTGCAACTGGTCTGAGCCTTCAGTAATTTGACTGTATAGCCTTCCAGGGCTAGTGAAGGATCAAAAAGCAAGGGAGATGGAGGACACTGCATACCATCATCCACAACATCCAAGTCATCACTGAACTCCAGTGGTAAAGTCTCTG
>NW_008387585.1:0-225 GCF_000622305.1 Nannospalax galili
GGCCTGCTCCAGCCCAATCACGTATATACCATTTCCATTTGATAATGGATTGTAGCTGTGCATGGCCTACTTTAAGGCTTGGGGGGTCAGATAACACCCAGCTCATGATAGGCAGCTCCAGTTGGTGACTTGGTGGCCCATTGTCAAATGTTCAGTTTCCCCTAAGGCCCAATGGCAGGCTAAGAGCTGTCTCTCAAAGGGAAAATAGTTGTCTGCAGATGAAGG
>NW_008387586.1:0-225 GCF_000622305.1 Nannospalax galili
ATAAAGATGATCGTGTCACCTGCCCCCTCTGATGATCAGATGGTCGTGTCATCTGCCCCCTGTAATGTGCAGATGGTCATGTCTCCTGCCCCCTCTGACGTGCAGATGGTCTTCTCACCTGCCCACGCTGACGTGCAGATGGTTGTTTCACCTGCCCCCTCTGACATGCAGATAGTCATGTCACCTTCCCCTCTGACGTGCAGATGGTCGTGTCAGCTGCCGTCT
>NW_008387587.1:0-225 GCF_000622305.1 Nannospalax galili
GTGTTAATTATTATAGGTGTATATTATTCATTATTCTTCTAAGAAGAAAGTAATGTTTATCCTGGTTGAAACTGTAGAGATGTAGAGGATCTTAAACTGGGAAGAAAAAAATCCAGGGTCGGAGTCTTCGGTGGCCAAGATGCCATTGCGACCTAACCTTTGCACTGTTTAGCATTTCCTGACATTACTTTGATTCCTGGATAGCTTTTGTAGTCTTTCTTTTTT
>NW_008387588.1:0-225 GCF_000622305.1 Nannospalax galili
ATTTTGCCAGCAAATAGTTAAGTAGGACAACTAAATGTATGAGGGACTGTGTCTTTCAGCTGAACTAAGGAGTTAATGAATGCAAAGCACATTCATTTGAAATACACAAGATGAGTAATAACTGATCCTTGCATTTCAGGGACATAGCCATATGGTGGAATGTTTGTGTTTTTGTTTTGAAATAGAGTCTCGTTATGTAGCCAAGGCTGGTCTCAGTTTTCTAGG
>NW_008387589.1:0-225 GCF_000622305.1 Nannospalax galili
GCTCAGAACCTGTAAGTGTCAAATTATCTCCTAGGCAAAGGATTGGCCCGTGTTAAAGCCCTCCAAGGGTAAAGAAAACAATAAACCAACTCTCTTATCTGTGGAAACAGGGCCCCCTGGTGGTCAGATTAAATCTTCAGCCTTCTAATTTGCATGGTCTCCATCTCGGACCTATAATTTAACCATCTCTATGAAGCTCCTCTTGCTGTGTAAGGCTGCGCACTC
>NW_008387590.1:0-225 GCF_000622305.1 Nannospalax galili
AATATTGGGGTTAGGTCTAGGGTTAGTTTTAGGGTTAGGGTTCAGATTAGGCTTAAGGTTAAAATTAGGGCAAGGGTTGGGTTTAGGGCTAGATTTAGGATAAGGTTTAATGGTTAGGATTAGGGTTAGGGCTAGGATTAGGCCTAGCATTAGGGTTAGGGATACAGATAGTTTTAGGTTAATGGCTAGCCCTATGGCTATAGTTAGTGTTAGGTCAACGGTTAA
>NW_008387591.1:0-225 GCF_000622305.1 Nannospalax galili
GCTGACCTTGGTTTCGTGGACTGTTAACCCAGCTGTGGTGTATCTGAATCAGCATGTGGCAGTATTTTTACTTTTTCTTTTTGGAAGGACTTCCATGCTGTTTTCCATAGTAGTTACACAAATTTGCGATTCTATCTACAAGTATAAGTGTTCTCAACTTCTTACATCTTCCCCAGCATAAGCTAGTTTTTGCATTCTTGATGATAGTCACTCTGACTGGGTTGA
>NW_008387592.1:0-225 GCF_000622305.1 Nannospalax galili
ATGCATATCTTCACCACTCATCCCTCCCCTTTTGTTTTAAGACCAAGTCTCATGAAGCTTAGACTGGCCTCAGACCTTTTAGTTCCTGAGTACTGAGATTAGAAACATGTGCTATCACACTTAGTGAATATGATACTGCAGATGGAATCTAGGACTTTGTACATTCAAGACACCCATCCAACTCAGCTATATCCCCAGCATGTAGCCCAGGCTGGCCTCAATCCT
>NW_008387593.1:0-225 GCF_000622305.1 Nannospalax galili
GTGATATCACAATGCACCAGTGTGCCAAGACTATTGCCCTATGTGCCATCAGCATGCTCCATGTTGCCATCTTAATTTTACAATATGACTTCACAATGTTCCACTGTGACATCCCAATGCACCAATGTGACATTGCAATGCTCCAATGTGCCAACACTCTCAACCCATGTGCCTTTATATTGCTCCAATGAGCCTTCACAATGTTACAGTATGACTTCACAATAT
>NW_008387594.1:0-225 GCF_000622305.1 Nannospalax galili
GACACCAGGGAAACCTGGCAGACTTCCACACATCCCCAGTGAGAACTATTCGTAAAAAACAATTCTTGATCAGTTTAGCAAGTTCCCACAGAGATAAGAAATATGGCTTTAAGCAATGGGCAGTATTAATTTTTACCATACAGCATCTATATATTCAGAACCCTTTCTCATGTTTTCTTTGTAGGTAATCCACACAAAAAACTGTATTAGCATAAGGGCACCACT
>NW_008387595.1:0-225 GCF_000622305.1 Nannospalax galili
TGGCGTCTCAGGTAGGACGTTGTGCCCAGGTCCCTTCCCCTCTTCCAGCTTGCAGAGCATGTACCCATCCACTGAAGGAGGAGGATCGCGAGTTCGAAGCCAGCCTGAGCCACACGGTGAGACCCTGTAGAAAGAAAAGAAAAAAGAAAAATATCTGAGTATAAAGCAGAACGTCCCAAAAGAGTTTTCCCAAAAGAGCCTCTAACGTGGAGACGGACCCCAAGG
>NW_008387596.1:0-225 GCF_000622305.1 Nannospalax galili
TGTTAATATAAATAGGCACAAACTTGTCACAAGTTTAAGTGAAAAAATGTGTGTATAATGCCATATATAGGATTATCTAACACACATACATATGCACACATCCATCTCTCTCAATGTGTGTATGCAGGTGCATATATATATATATCTATATCTATATATATATAGATATTTAATGCTGAGAAAAATCCTTATTTACCTTCAGTGTCACTTAACATTGCTACTTCT
>NW_008387597.1:0-225 GCF_000622305.1 Nannospalax galili
TGGTTTGTATGCCAAAGGTTGGAGTGCAACTTGGTTCTCAATGAACTAGCACTGAGAGGTGGTGGATCTTTAAAAGGCTGGGCCTGGTGGCTGGTGATCAGGTCAAGGGGGCTCCACACTTGGAAGGGATTACTGTCCTCTGAGGTGAGTGGATAGGCTGATAAGCCAATCACAGAAACCTCTGCAACTGCCCCTCTCCTCCTCCTCCTCCTCCTCCTCCTCCTC
>NW_008387598.1:0-225 GCF_000622305.1 Nannospalax galili
TTGGAGCATTCTGAGGACACATTGAGGATTGTGATGGCATATTGGGGCATTGTGATAACACACTGAGCATTTTCAAGACACATTGGAGCATTGTGAGGAGACATTAAGCACTCTGATGGCATGCTGAGTACTGTTATGACACGTTGGGCATTGTGATGTCACACAGTATTATGCTTTCACATTGAAACATTGAGATGGCACATTGAGCATTATGATGTCAATTTG
>NW_008387599.1:0-223 GCF_000622305.1 Nannospalax galili
AACAAGCTCCAGGCCAGCCTGGGCCACATGAGGTCATATCTTTAAAAAAAAAAACTAAAACTAAAACTAAACAACAAAAAACAAGGTCTAATTTCTGTTAAGTTTTTTATTGTTTTGAGACAGGGTCTCATATGGAGCCTTGGCTGTCCTGGAACTGGCCATGTAGACTAATCTGGTCTCAAAACTCAGACTTCCCTTGCCCCTGTGTCCCAGATGCTGGGAT
>NW_008387600.1:0-225 GCF_000622305.1 Nannospalax galili
ATAATGATACTCATCATTTTCTGTGAACATTTGTGTCATTTATTTTGAGAAACTTAATAATTTGATGAATTATAATATCCTTTATATTAACAGGGACTTTCTTTTGCTTGCTGGCCTATGAAAAATTATAACCATGGAAGTGAAATGTAGAATAAACATGTTTATCAGTCCAAAACTTACCATTATCTGATAAAATAATTAACATAAAAGTTTATGGAATTATTA
>NW_008387601.1:0-225 GCF_000622305.1 Nannospalax galili
GCACCAGCAGGTTTATTATAATGTATTAATCCTACAAAGTCTGCTAAGGCTGTTTGTAATAGGTCAGTTCGTGCCAGCAATTACTGAAAATAATCTTGAGGTGTATAAATATAAATATCATGTATATCTGTTCCACTTATAGCAATATTCCTATTATAATCTTGCATAATTAACATAGCAAGCAATTCCTCATATTTAATGAGAGTTTTTGGAAACGTGTGTTTG
>NW_008387602.1:0-225 GCF_000622305.1 Nannospalax galili
TACCCTGTTTATAACCGAGGAGGCAGTGTGAGAGCTCTGAACTGTGTGCCTCTGAGAGCTACTCATTTAGTTTGATGAGTTAGGAATCAGAGCTGTGTTTTTGTCCTAATTTTTACTTTATCCCATAAAAGCAGGCATTTTACAAATACAAAAACAAAAAAACAAAAAAAAACCCAAGACAATCACAATTCAACTTTCTCAATGTTGCAAGAAACATGAATTTCA
>NW_008387603.1:0-225 GCF_000622305.1 Nannospalax galili
TTTTGGGCTGATGTACCTATTGGTAATGGTTCAGCCCAGATGACTTCTGAAATGGTTGTGACCACTCCCCCTGCATATCTTTTACCGTCTCGGACGAAGCTGCTCCCGTCCACGTACCAAGTCTCTTCAGCGTCAGGCAGGGGAATGTCCTGTAGGTCAGGCCGGATGCAGTGTACCTGAGCCAAGATCTCAGCACAGTCATGGAGTGGGTCTCCGAGGTCAGGA
>NW_008387604.1:0-225 GCF_000622305.1 Nannospalax galili
AACAGCAGGCTTGAACAGACACAACTTCAATCTGTCAAACTTTTCAGTCATGCAATTTTAATGAAAGTCTCATCAACACCTATAGTAACAATCATGTTTTAGGCCACTGACTTAAACACTGTTCCCCAAAATATTACTTTCGGTATGACAGGACTTGATGTGGTCATAGGAGATTCCAACAGTACAGAGTGCAATAGAGTACCATCATAAATAACTTTCCAATAT
>NW_008387605.1:0-225 GCF_000622305.1 Nannospalax galili
TGAATGTAAAAATTAAAAGAGTCAAGAATCACTTTACCTTGAAGTAGAAAGGAAGTCAAATTAGACAATGGGAATATATTTATTTTTAATTATGTCAGACAAAAACCTTTTGGAAATTGTCATGTTACCTTATTAAACTTTAGACCCAGAACAAATTTCCAGGTCCCTGTATTCCTTCCTGCTCTGAGCAAAATGGATAATGAAGCTGATGACTGATAGCTGAAA
>NW_008387606.1:0-225 GCF_000622305.1 Nannospalax galili
TGAATGTAAAAATTAAAAGAGTCAAGAATCACTTTACCTTGAAGTAGAAAGAAAGTCAAATTAGACAATGGGAATATGTTTATTTTTAATTATGTCAGACAAAAACCTTTTGGAAATTGTCATGTTACTTTATTAAACTTTAGACCCAGAGCAAATTTCCAGGTCCCTGTATTTCTTCCTGCTCTGAGCAAAATGGATAATGAAGCTGATGACTGATAGCTGAAA
>NW_008387607.1:0-225 GCF_000622305.1 Nannospalax galili
CAAGGCCATTCCTCCAGGTCCTGTCTGGGGAACATTTCTCACGGCCTTTACCATCAACACTGAGGTTTCTTTTAACTGGCAGTTAAAGCCAGAGCACAGACACAAGTTTGGTAACGCTTGGTTTTCATAGAGGATAATTTTTCTTCTGAGAGTTTAAAAAATGAGACTCTTGATCGAAATTACAGGTCGCCACCCAAACAGGAAAGGCCACTCATTCTTGCTGAA
>NW_008387608.1:0-225 GCF_000622305.1 Nannospalax galili
TTCTCTAGGTAAATACTCAAACCATTCATAAAATAACTCTGGCCCTCATGATAGGAAAGAAAGTGTATACTTTTGACTAATTCACACACAAGAAAGATAAACTAAAGAAACATATTTTCTGAGAAATTTCAAAACCTTCTTTATTCACATGCTAACTGTAGGGAGTTAGTTGATAATTATACTTAATGAGTATTTGAACATAAATACTTAGATAAATAAATAGAT
>NW_008387609.1:0-225 GCF_000622305.1 Nannospalax galili
AAGAGCTCTGAAGGAACAAATCCCGAGAGTTTGGGGCCACTCTTTTTTTTTTTCTTTTACACCTTTGTAATTTTTTTCCCTTTTATTAAAAAAAATAGTTATACAATTTATGCTCGGTAAAAGCAATTTCAAATAGAAATAGGTATATAGGGAAAAGCCACATGCCTATGCGCGAGTCCCACACCCACAAGTTTTGAGTATCATTCTAGAAATGTCTATATATAA
>NW_008387610.1:0-225 GCF_000622305.1 Nannospalax galili
TCACAGTGCTCAGTGTGCCATCACAATGATCCAATGTGAAATCACAATTCTTAGTGTGACTTCACAATGCCCAGTGTGTCATAAAAATACACAGCGTGACATCACATGTTCAATGGCCCTCATAATGCCCAACGTACCATCACAATGCTCCAATGAGTTTTCAAAATGCTCCAATGTGACACCACAATCCTCAGTGTGCCATCACAGTGCAGCAATGTGTCATCA
>NW_008387611.1:0-225 GCF_000622305.1 Nannospalax galili
GGCAACAGTGTTAGGCATATTGGAGCATTGTCAGGTCACATTGGAGCATTGGGAAGTCATACTATAACACTCTGATGTCATATTGGAGCAATATAATGGCACATGTGGAGATAGTTTTGGCATATTGGAGCATTGTGGCTTTACAATGGAGCATTGTGATGTCATATTGTAGTAGTGTGATGGCACCATGGAGCATTGTGATGTCACATTTGAGGATTGCGATGT
>NW_008387612.1:0-225 GCF_000622305.1 Nannospalax galili
GTCAGCACAGGACCCCAGATTCCTGCCCCACATCTGCATAGGTCCAAGAAACACACAAAACATTTGCTAAGACCTCCACAGGGCCGAGCTGGAGCTCACAGCATGGGTGGTTTTTACTGCTTCCCTTGGGCTCTCCTTCAGTCTTCCTCTCTAATCTGTCCATCCCCAACACTATCTTACCCTCTTCCTAGGTCTCAACCCTGATCACGTGTTGATGTCTTCCAA
>NW_008387613.1:0-225 GCF_000622305.1 Nannospalax galili
TGCTTTCACTGTGGTTGTGTGGGGTGTGTTGAGGATTTCTGTAAGAAATGTCTCCCAAAGCAATCTTAGCACACAGAACCTACAAGAACAGCAAAGCACAAATCTTAATTGCGATAAGTGGTGCAGGGGAGGCAGCAAGATGGCTCAGTGGTTAAGGGCACTTGTGCCAAGCCTTATGATCTGAGTTCCATCCCCTGTCCCACATGGTGGAAGGAGAGAAGTCAC
>NW_008387614.1:0-225 GCF_000622305.1 Nannospalax galili
GCACTAGTGTCGACAAGGGCAGAGCACACACTGCAGTCTGGCTGCAGACTGAATTCGACTCCCAGCCCCACATCTTAACCATGTTTTAGTTTGTTCATCTCTACAAGAATACTGTTAGAAACAGTCCCTACCTGTTTATACCTGTAGAAACAGCCTGCTTCAAAAACACACCTTCACACCTTCGTATGTATTAGATGCACCGTGAATGATAAAGGGGCATCCTTG
>NW_008387615.1:0-225 GCF_000622305.1 Nannospalax galili
AAGCTGAATCCATAAAAGGAAAAATAGATGTATTACTGTCCTCTGAATAAGTTATGTAAAGATTCCTATTAAGTGCTAGTATCTGTGGGAATGCAAATTTGTGAAACCATAATAGAAATCAGTGTGGAGACTCCCCATAATCCTAAAAATAAAGCTACACCTCTCCTCAGTATAGATCTGAAGGAATCTAAGCTAGCATACCAACAGATGAATGGTTAAGAAAAC
>NW_008387616.1:0-225 GCF_000622305.1 Nannospalax galili
AAAAATATGAATAATGTGAAAAAGATTTTAGGATGAATATATCTTCTATACAAAACTATCCAAAAAGGTAAAACAATTGAAAATCAAAGTGAAACGCTGTCATTTTCATATAGGATAGAGGCTGTGTGTGTGTGTCACATTTTTAAGATTCCATATACAGGTGAGATCATGCATCCTCATTATTTTTAAATGACAGGGTGGCTGGGGAGATGATTCAGTGGTTAA
>NW_008387617.1:0-225 GCF_000622305.1 Nannospalax galili
AACAAAAAGTACTGAAATT
Source organism: Nannospalax galili (assembly GCF_000622305.1). Taxonomy (NCBI): domain Eukaryota; kingdom Metazoa; phylum Chordata; class Mammalia; order Rodentia; family Spalacidae; genus Nannospalax; species Nannospalax galili. Next base: position 20 of record NW_008387617.1, read on the forward strand.
GAAGTAAAAAATACAGATAAAGCTAAAGATTCCATCTTCAGAAAACACTAACAAAATAGCTAAAACTTTAAAATGACTGATGTTTGTGAGCGCGAGGGACACAGTCACTAGCTGGTTGCTTCACAATGGTCTCAGCTGCGGACAGATGCAGCACTCAAACCCAAATGCCAACAACATGAACAGACAGTGTTCTAGTTCATCTCTCC
>NW_008387618.1:0-225 GCF_000622305.1 Nannospalax galili
CCTGAATGTATATTTTAACTATTAAAAGCATTGTTAAAAATAGACTTTTCATGAAGTGCATCAAAATAGTCACAAGATTTAAAACTTTTTTTGATTTTTAAGATTTTTATGTCTATGAGTGTTTTGCTTACACATATTTGCATCACTTGTACATTGTGCCCACAGGTAACAGAAGAGAGTGTTGCATCCCCTGGAGCTGGAGTTATGGATGGATGTTAGCCACCA
>NW_008387619.1:0-225 GCF_000622305.1 Nannospalax galili
AAAAAAAAGATTTTAAATTTTGGGAACATTTCTAATTTTTTATTTTAAGATTAGGGATGCTCAGTCTTTAGTGTAATCTCATTGGTTACTCAGTTAGGTCTCTGTAGATTTGGGGACCGTAGACATTGCCCTTTCTTATTTGGCAAGGATTTGACTCAACTAGAAATATTAATTCTTTTATAGTTTTAAAAAATATTTTATTATTTTTATTTAATGTGTCTGAGT
>NW_008387620.1:0-225 GCF_000622305.1 Nannospalax galili
TTACTTGACAAACAGCAAACCCAGAAAGGCGATACCTTCAGTTGAGTTGTTTGCCAGGATTGATAAAGGCTCTTCCAGATAGTAATCCAACATACTACTGGAAAAAGGAACAACAGACCCCAGTTCTATCCGAAGGAATACTGACAATGGATTGCCGTAGATTAGGAACAGCTGATCCTCCTGAAACAGGGACCCTGGCTGACTAGATTTACCAGAAGGGCAGAT
>NW_008387621.1:0-225 GCF_000622305.1 Nannospalax galili
GGCTAAAAATCAAAATGTTCTTGGGTCTCTTAGCAACATACTCTGTTCTAATGGCCAAAAATGCCAAAAGTACTTGGGAGCTCTTATCTAATCCCGAAAAGATTTTAGGGTTACTTCTTCAGAGGGGAGAATGTTAGAGTAGCTAAAAGCTCCATTAAAAAAGTATGTAAACTTTTAAAAAAGTTTTTAAAAAGTGTGCTCTGTGTGTGTGTGTGTGTGTGTGTG
>NW_008387622.1:0-225 GCF_000622305.1 Nannospalax galili
CTTAGCCAGATTAGTGGGCCGTCTCGCAGCCGCTTGGAGACCTGTCATGAGGGTCTGGCGGTAGACTCAAAGATGCTCCCTACCTTCTGCCGTTCTAAAATCCCAATCTGGACGTGAGAGGGGAAATGCCTCATCAATGGCAGGTTGAAGGGTAGTGGGCCTTCCATTTTCTCTGAGTACATTTTTCCTGGCTTCATTAAGGATCCGCTCCCGCTCCTCAGTGGT
>NW_008387623.1:0-225 GCF_000622305.1 Nannospalax galili
GGGCATGTGGCTCAACAAGACTGCCACACTTCCTTCCCGAGGCTGGGTGGGATGATCAGCCTGCGGGGGCCGAGGCTGCGGCCCACCGAGGGTCTCTTCCCGATGACACGCGAGTCCGGGGAGGTCCACGGCCCACCGGGGGTGGGGAGTCGGGGTGCGGCACGGAGTGCGCACGTACCGCACCCTCCAGGTTCCTCGGATACCCTGGTTGAAGGAGACGCAGGC
>NW_008387624.1:0-225 GCF_000622305.1 Nannospalax galili
AGACAATTATTTTATCAAGGGCTAAATTCTTCTCCCTCAACATAAGAAAACACAAGGAAAGTAGTAACCAATCGTAATTAAATATTGAAAAAGAGATTAAAAGGTGCTTTAAATTTCTAATGTTAAGTACATTATGAACTAAAAAAAAGAGCAATTAGTAATTCTTCCATATGAATAGTAAATTTTGCTTTTTTAAATATGTCACAGTGAAATGAGACCTCCAAA
>NW_008387625.1:0-225 GCF_000622305.1 Nannospalax galili
AATATTAATTCTTCCAATCCATGAGCATGGGAGGTCCTTCCATTTTCTGGTCTCTTCTTCAATCTTTCTTTAAAGATTTAAAATTTTCATTGTAGAGATCTTTAATGTATTTAGTCAGATATATTGAAGATATTTATTTATTTATTATCTGTTTATTTATTTATTTGTTTTGATGCTATCGTGAAGGGAGTGTTTCCATGTGCTCTTTCTCTGATTGCTTGTTAT
>NW_008387626.1:0-224 GCF_000622305.1 Nannospalax galili
ACACACACACACACACACACACACACACAAATACACACACACAAAGTGTTTAAAAGCTTTTTAAAAAATAAAATAAAACATTTGGAAAATAATTTAGAAGAAAGTCTTTGGGTCTCTTGTGAGACAAAAACGTTCTTAGAAATGGCATCAAATGTATAATTCATAAAAGAAAAAGTTAAGTTGGACTTTATTAAAATTAATATGTTAACAGTTTTTCTGCATCT
>NW_008387627.1:0-226 GCF_000622305.1 Nannospalax galili
TTACAGGAGTTCTTAGCACATACCCAGAGTTGAGGGGCAGGGAAGCATTTGGCTTGTTAGGTGCAGAAACAGCAGACAGTACAGAACTTAGTGGGTACGGAGACCCTAGAACCAGATTCCATGGTCAGCTGCTGAGTGGTCCATGATGGGGCTGTGGGGAACATTCCAGAGGACATAGTGCTGTCATTGGGCTGGATTTTGTTCCAAGAAGACTAGAAAATGTTAA
>NW_008387628.1:0-225 GCF_000622305.1 Nannospalax galili
CAACACTATCACCTCATGTGCCACTATATTGCTCCAATGTGACATCACAGTACTCCAATGTGCCAACCCTATGTGCCATTAAAATGCTCTATGGTGCCATCACAATGATAAAATTTGAAATCCCAATTCTCCAATGTGCCAAAACTGTCTCCCTGTGTGCCCTTATGTTCCTCTAATATGCCATCACAATGTTACAATAGGACTTCTAATGTTCCAATGTGACAT
>NW_008387629.1:0-226 GCF_000622305.1 Nannospalax galili
AAAAAAAATGGTGTCAGTCATATCTGAATTGTATACTTAGGGGATGGTAGGTATTGAAAATAATCTGTATAAGAGCAGTCTCTGCCTCAGTGGCTGAACTAGGCATGGGACTTGGTTTAACTGGCTTTTCTTCCATTTGGCACACAATACAATGCCTCCCAGAAGGGCCTGTAAAGGACTGGAACTAATATCAGAATGATTTGCATGACCTGGCAGCCATAAAGCA
>NW_008387630.1:0-226 GCF_000622305.1 Nannospalax galili
CTCACTTTGAGAAAAGCATACTTCACCTTTCTTCTTCTGAGGTTAAATGGCTTAGTTCCCAGGAGGTGGGGAGATATTCTTCAGGGACGGGAATCCTATCCTGTTCCTTTTAGTGTGCCTCCTCTTTATGGAGCTTAATGAAGGTTTTCACATAAATAAAATGAGAAAAAGTATTACCCACCCATTCTTCCTTCCATCCATTCATCCATCCAGTTCCAAAATCTAA
>NW_008387631.1:0-226 GCF_000622305.1 Nannospalax galili
AGAGATAGATCTATTCTGATGCTGTAACTTCCTTTATCATCAGAAACAAAGGCTCATTAGGGCATTCAGAAGGAAGGGAGGACGCTTGTGCTTCAGCAGCAGTGGACTCCAGAACAAAGGTGAGCACTGATCCATTTTGTGTGGAGACTGTCCCTTGAAGTGTAGAGCTATAAAATCACAGGTTCAAGAGCAGACCACTTGTTTATTTCTGCTTTTACCCCAAATC
>NW_008387632.1:0-226 GCF_000622305.1 Nannospalax galili
CCCCAAGTTTACACACAAGCAAACTTATGTGTAAATTCAAGATGACTGAACATGTTAGATCGGTAACAAGAAGTGAAAGGTCTTCCCTTCCCGAGCCAAGTCCCCATCCCGAGACACAATTCATTAATGCTTTGGTTCAAATGCTTTCCCCAAGGCACACATAAAATAACGTTATTCTCAGTTACTAAGTTTTTTTTTGTTGTTTTTTTTTTTTTTTTTTTTTTTT
>NW_008387633.1:0-226 GCF_000622305.1 Nannospalax galili
ATTTTAGGTTTTGGCTAAAGTTCAAGAATGAGTTAATATTAGAAACTTGGGCGACATTTTGAGATTAAGCACTATCAAAACATCCATAAAACATGCATATGAATAACGAATAGTTTCATTTACAAAGTCAGTAATATCAATGAAACAGAAGAGATACCAATCAACTGCACATGTCTGTCATTTATTTTATACTAAGACCTGGAAGCTCATTTTATTGAACATTAAG
>NW_008387634.1:0-226 GCF_000622305.1 Nannospalax galili
TTTCTTGCCCTCCTCCTCCCTCACATGGTCATGCCAGAGGTCACACCTTTCTAGGGCTGGTAGTCAATGATGGGTGCGATCCTGATGGTCAGGATGACTTAAGACAGGCACAGTCCATCAAGATGGGTGTCCTCAGAGGTGGGGTCAACTGTATTGAGGCAAAGAACTTTGGCTTCCACTGACCTTTCTATAATAAAAAGGGATGGATATGTAGGAAAGGAAGTGC
>NW_008387635.1:0-226 GCF_000622305.1 Nannospalax galili
GAAGCAAAGCTCATACAAAGATCTTTGATCTTGTAAACTAGCCTTAAACTATAATTTTAAAAATGTTTCACAACTAGTAATCCCTAAAACACCTCAGTAGATAAGGATCATAAATGTCTTTTTCTGAGAACTGACAGAATATCCATTGATGCCCCAAATTGTCAGAGCTAGATGTCAGTGTAGGCAATAGATTTTCTCTGCTCATCAGTATATAGCCCTCATTCTA
>NW_008387636.1:0-226 GCF_000622305.1 Nannospalax galili
CCATGATCTGAGAGGCAGAGAACAATCTTCAGTGTATGGAAGAATGGACATTATCTAGTGGATCTCTGAGCTCCCACCACCCACCAGATGAGTTACCCGGGATCAAAGGGGTTGGAACTGCACCTCACCATGTCGACGGCTAAGTTGTACCAGTCAACATTGACATCAATGATGCTGTGGACAGGGTGAAAATCAGCAGAGGTCAGCAGTTCGAGGGAGTTCCTGG
>NW_008387637.1:0-226 GCF_000622305.1 Nannospalax galili
TTTCCTGGTCTATGATAAAATACAGTCTTTTCCCAGGACCTGAGTGGGTGACAACCCATCTATCACTATCACTGGCAGGACCATAATGGGCCATATCGCTGCCACTAAAGCATCTTTTAGGATCATGAAAGAGTGACCATTCCTGTGCTGAAGGTGTTTGGCCACTTTGTCACTATAGAAAAATGTATCTGAACATAATATTTTACTCCCATGTCATAGGGAGTCA
>NW_008387638.1:0-226 GCF_000622305.1 Nannospalax galili
GGAGGGCGAGATGAACTGGTCAGTCCAGTTCCCATTCCAAGTGTCCAGGTCTCTGAAGCTTAGGGTCTGTCCTCAGTAGTTTCTAGAAACAGGGTGTTCCTTTACAAAAAGAGATAAGAAAAAACAGATCCCCTTTCTGGCAATCCCCCCCTCTGGCTATAGAGAAACCAGAAACATTTTTGGCCTACATGCTTCTGGCATCTCTGGCCTTGGGCAAAGACAAGTC
>NW_008387639.1:0-226 GCF_000622305.1 Nannospalax galili
TGTCTTCCTGGGTAACAGCTACTCAGGACATAGGCACAGTTTCAGCACAGGGTAGCATGATGGCAACTGCATTGGCAGAAGCTTTTGTGCCCAAATGAAGATCCATGTTTTAAATGTGGAAAAATGGGTCACTTTGGTGACAATGCCCTCTCACAGATTGCAAGCCAATACCTAATCTCCCGCCTTCAGGCTCGAGACCTAAACCAAATAAAAAAATGCCCTAAAT
>NW_008387640.1:0-226 GCF_000622305.1 Nannospalax galili
TGTGGTGACAGCCCAGTCCAGCAATGCCTCAGTCCCTGACATCTGAAGGGCTTGACTGGTAACTGTCTGCCACCAACTCCTGCCCTGATCACCCCTGGGTTCTCTGTGGAATATTCTAAAAACCAATTTTCACCTCTCTTGTTCCCCACTGTCTCGTGGAAGAAAATAAGTGATGCCTTCCTGTAGATACTTTTTGTCTTAAGATAGCATTTGGTCATGAAATTAG
>NW_008387641.1:0-225 GCF_000622305.1 Nannospalax galili
TTGAATGAAAATGTCTCCCATAGGCTCCAAGTATTTGGACGTTTTGTCCCCGGATGGTGGTACTGTTTTGGTACATGTCACTGGGGGCGGGCTTAGAGAGTTCTTAAGCCTTGCTCGATCTCCAGTTGCTCTCTTGCTTCCTGTGCCTGCTTGAAGATGTAAAGCATCACTTCCCTTCTGCTCCAGCCACCTCCAGCCACCATGCCTCCCTGCCATGATGGACTG
>NW_008387642.1:0-226 GCF_000622305.1 Nannospalax galili
GTACCCATAATGTAAACAAAATCTTTCTAAGTTATTTCCCTTTCTCTTTCCAAACTCCCTGTTCTAGTCTAGGATGGAATCTCATCTTCCCAGCATATCAGATCCATAATGATAAATGGCTCCATAGAAACTCTGCCCAGGCCTCCTTGAAAGTTTATCTCTGTCCTTGTCAGAGTCAGGGTGAATGTGTCAGTTCCCCTGCTGGTTGGCCTTCAACCTCTCCTAA
>NW_008387643.1:0-226 GCF_000622305.1 Nannospalax galili
AGTACAGAGACATACTAAGTAATTTTCCAGGAAAATCATCTTGTCAAGTCAATAGAGGAAGATATTGCAAGTGGGCAGGCCCTGTCCCTCGGAGGGTCTGACTCAGTCGGAGGTGTGCCTGTCTGCCAGGGAAGGACAGACCAGGTGAGCCAACAGAGTGAGAGCCCAGGTTAGTACCTAGAAATTTAAAAATGAGTTCTACATAATCAAGGTCTTAAAGCAATAG
>NW_008387644.1:0-226 GCF_000622305.1 Nannospalax galili
TGACTTGACAAGATGATTTTCCTGGAAAATTACTTAGTATGTCTCTGTACTTCTACGGTGATTTTGGGATTTTCCTATCTTAGCATTATGCCATAATTACCATAACCCAAATCCATTACACATATTTGTTTGTGAATAAATAAAGAGAAAAATAACAACCATGCTTGTGTCATGTGAAAATGAATAAGTTTTTACATTTTCTGAACTACATTATTAAATTCATTTT
>NW_008387645.1:0-227 GCF_000622305.1 Nannospalax galili
TGCAAATGATGGCTTCAATTTGAAGACCAATGTATTGCTCTTAATTCTCCTGACTCTTAAGGTATTGTATCAGGGATAGCAGAATGCTTTCCAATTTTATCCATAATAAAACAGGTAATTTTTTCAATGAATAGCATGAAGCGTTTTCTCCACTGCAAATTTACTACTTTCCCTGTCTGTAATCCTAGGAAAGGAGACAAATACAGCATTTCACTACAGGAGATGGG
>NW_008387646.1:0-226 GCF_000622305.1 Nannospalax galili
TTCTGTTCTTACAGAGGGCCTGGTTGGATCAATCTGGGGAAGGACTCAGGAAATGGAACTTTCCTCATGCACCCCAAGGGGACTTTGAAATATGTGATGAGACATTGTTCCAGACAGTAGCTTAGTGTCATTGAGAAACTGAAACACATACATTGGTAGTGATTTAACCCTTCTGAATCTGTTTCTTCATCTGAAAAATGTATAATAATAAAACAGCTTCTTGGCA
>NW_008387647.1:0-226 GCF_000622305.1 Nannospalax galili
CTGATAACCTGGGTTCGATTCCCAGAACCCACATAAAGGCAGAAGGAGAACCGGCTCCACAGTTTTCCTCTGACTTCCACATGCCGGTTGTGGCACATGTGTCCCCCCCCCCAACATATATAGTCACACTAACAGTAATTAAATAAATAAAGTTAAAAATTTAATGCATATTAACAGGTATGTCATCATGTTTTATAATAAAGAAAAAGTAAGACCTAACAACTTT
>NW_008387648.1:0-226 GCF_000622305.1 Nannospalax galili
ATATCACAATCACACGATCATCACATATCTCAGAAAACAATCATTCATGACATCTTCCTTGGTTGTAGGACTGGTGGGAGTCCAGAAGGTCCAGACATAGTTAGGAGAATTTCCTGCCTCCAGGATGCCTGAAAGATTGTCCAAGCAGGGTGGCATCTTGAATTTCACAGTGCCTCTGCAACCTCATGACTGCAACCACCTCCCACTTACCAAGGTATCCAGGTGA
>NW_008387649.1:0-226 GCF_000622305.1 Nannospalax galili
CCTTTTACTGTAGCCGCTTACCTTGGGGGCATGCTGCGTTCCCTTGGGGTGAGGAGGCAACAGCAAAATGTTCTAAAGACCTGAAGGAAACAAGGAAACGCCTCCTCACCCCCTTCCACACTCTTCTCCGTCTAGATGTGGAGACTATGGTGGCGGGGGAGGGGGGGTGCTGGGCCCTGCTGTTTTCATCAGGTGATGGCTCCTCAAGGACCAGGGCCCTGCTGTT
>NW_008387650.1:0-226 GCF_000622305.1 Nannospalax galili
CGCTACTCTGTCCTGAATGAATGAATGAATGTTAGCTTGTGGGTTACTTACAATGGTGGTTCAGCCCTGTAATCCAAGCTACTCAGGAGGCTGAGGTAGGGGCATCACAAAATCAACGCCTGCTGTGGGATACAAGAGTGAGTTCAAGGCCAGTCTAAGAAATTTAGTGAAAGAAACACTGTCTCAAGATTTTAAATGGTGGTTGAATTTTTATTAAAGAGCTGGG
>NW_008387651.1:0-226 GCF_000622305.1 Nannospalax galili
CATTGTGATGTCACATTGGAGCATTGTGAAGTCATATTGGAACACTGTAATGTCACAATGGAACACTGTGAAATCGTTTTGTAACATTGTGATGGTACCATAGAGCATTGAGATTGCACATGGGGCCACATTGTTGGCAAATTGAATAATCGTGATGTCACATTTGAGGACTGTGAAGTCACAATGAAACATGGTGAAGTCATACTGTAACATTGTGATGGCACCA
>NW_008387652.1:0-226 GCF_000622305.1 Nannospalax galili
TTTTCCATACTATGTAATTTTACATTCTTATCAACAGTATCTAAGGGATTCGATTTTTTTTACCTCACTCTGATTAGGGTGAAGAGTCCATCATGGCAGGGAGACATGGCAGCAAGTAGCAGGCATGGCAGTAGGAGCTGAAAGTTCGGAGATGACAACTTCAACCATGAACATGAAGCAGAAGGGGCCAACTGGAAAAGGGGTGAGTGCTTGGACCCTCACAAGT
>NW_008387653.1:0-226 GCF_000622305.1 Nannospalax galili
GCTCATAGAGGGGCAACCCACCCTTTGTACTTTAGTTTTTCTTAACAGTTGCATAGTTTTTGGAGCCTTTGTTTTTATCTTACCCAACCATAAAACTCCCAAGACTCTTAAAGCTATAGTTGGCCTTTGTTTCTTCAAGTATCTTTCAAATGGGTTTCCCATCTGTAAAACATTTAAAGGTTAACATCATATACTAAATCAATCATAGACAATGTCTAACACAGCA
>NW_008387654.1:0-225 GCF_000622305.1 Nannospalax galili
TCGTGCCACCTGCCTCCTCTGAAATGCACATGGTCGTGTCACCTGCCCCTCTGATGTGTGGATGGTCAAGTCACCTGTCCCGTCTGATGTTCAGATGGTCATGTCAGGTGCACCCTCTGACATGCACATGGTCACGTCCCCTGCACACTCTGATGTGCAGATGGTGGTATCACATGCCTGCTCTGAGTTTCAGATGGTCGTGTCATCTACTCACTTGACTTTCAG
>NW_008387655.1:0-226 GCF_000622305.1 Nannospalax galili
TTGCTTAAGATCAGTGATTCCCAAACGTCAGTGTTGAGGAGTCACAAGAATTCAGAGTGCCACTAGAAGGAAGATTGCTCCTGTTTTCACCATTCCCAGATGATTGAATGAAAGTATAACTTCTCTTCCCATTCTTGATATCCACAACCATCAGAAACTTGCAATGAGTTAACAAGGTTGTAAATAAATATAAATAGTGCCAATGCATGTCCGCACTCCTCAGCAC
>NW_008387656.1:0-226 GCF_000622305.1 Nannospalax galili
GTTTTGTCAGAATACTTATTTTCATATATCCTTAAAATCTTAGCATTAATACGCTTAGTGATCAAATGTCATTTCAGTTGGAAATTCATCAATATTTACATTGAACTGTTTTTTGCCTCACTACATGTAGTTTGGGTTTCGATGCTTTTATTCTGGTACAACAAATTCCTACATTTATGTTCAGCATTAGAATGTTCAACAGAGAGAGAATGGGGTGATGACTCAG
>NW_008387657.1:0-225 GCF_000622305.1 Nannospalax galili
AGAGAAATAAATAAAGAAAGAAAAGTATTCCTTGAACTAAATGAAAAGGACGATACAACACAACAAAACCTCTGGGACACGCTAAAAGCTATCCCTAGAGGTAAGGTTATAGCTCTAAGTGCCTATATGAAAAATTCAGAAAGAACACAAATAAATGACTTAACATTGCTACTTAAGACACTCAAAAAGCAACAACAAATGAAACCCAAACCCAGCAGACAAGAA
>NW_008387658.1:0-226 GCF_000622305.1 Nannospalax galili
ATTGTGATGGCACATTGGCGCAATATAATGGCAAAGGGATGACAGTGTTGGTACAGTGGGGCAGTGTTATGTCACAATGGAGCATTGAGATGTCACATTGGAACATTGTGATGGCACTTTGGAGCAATATAATGGAATATGGCACGGTAGATTTGGCACATTGGAGCACCACAATGTGATGTCACATTGGAGAGTTGGAATTTCACATTGGAACTTTGTGATGTCA
>NW_008387659.1:0-226 GCF_000622305.1 Nannospalax galili
TGCTCATGAGCAAGATTGCCACAGCCCAGGCATAATTTGTGTGATTTGCAATAGCCATATTTGTAGCAGGTGGTCAACTGATTGCTCTGGACAGGAAGAAATGAGCCAGGTTGTAATGATTCCTCGCTGTGGATGTAGTTTGTACAGATAGTCTCATTAACTCATAAATCAAACAGCAATGCAGTGAATGTGATTTTGTAATTCCACTACCCTTACCCAGTTGGTT
>NW_008387660.1:0-226 GCF_000622305.1 Nannospalax galili
AACAGAGGAGACTGAGCCAAGCTAAGCTCCTGGGAGACAATTAGGAGTTCTTTCTCTGTGGATCCAATGGTACACATGCCAGGCCTGTGCCATTAGGTGACAGGACTGTGTTCAGGAGAACAGAGGTGGAGAAAGATTAATATATGAAAAATGTGAGCAGTCAGAGGAAGAATGTAACCCTCAGCTTCCTTAGGGTGCTTAGACAAAACTCAGCACTGCTGAGAAA
>NW_008387661.1:0-226 GCF_000622305.1 Nannospalax galili
TATCAACACTAGAGGATAAAGTTGAAGAATTGGACCAGTCAAGCAAACATTATGAAAAATTACAAAAAAAGCAAAACAACAGGAATGGAATACACAATCCCGAGATGTGGGACACCATGAAAAGACCAAATGTATCATAGGCATAGAGGAAAGAGAAGAATTTCAGGGTAATGGCATTGACCAGAACTTAAACAGGATTGTAGAAGAGAATTTCCCAAAATTAAGG
>NW_008387662.1:0-226 GCF_000622305.1 Nannospalax galili
GAATGTTCGCATTAGTATGTTCTCTATGGAGTAGTTCATATTTCCAAGTTCAATTCTAGGCATTGTTCCACTACATGAAGTCATTTAAACTCACAGATATTTTCAAGGGGCTACATAATTTTCGAATGAAAATATGTCCTATTTCTCACATGTATAATATGTAAGTAAAACACAGAAGAACTGCATAGGGGGATTCAGAAACATTGAGATATGTGACATTTTAGGT
>NW_008387663.1:0-226 GCF_000622305.1 Nannospalax galili
CTCTTGCAGAGGACCCAAGTTCAATTCCCAGCACCCACATGGTAGCTAATGATCGTCTGTAACTCCAGTTCCAGTGGATCTGATGCCCTCTTCTGACCTTGGGCATTGTAAATCAGACATAGGTGCACAGACCTACATGCAAGCATTACACTCATATACATAAAATAAAAATAATAAATAGGGGCTGGAGAGATTGCTCAGTGGTTAAGAACACTGGTTGTTCTTG
>NW_008387664.1:0-226 GCF_000622305.1 Nannospalax galili
TCAATAAATATTAATATTTTATCGATTTGAGAATTTGATACAATATATTTTCATCAAATTCATCATCTCCACCCTCAGCCTACTACACATCCCTCTACTTTTTGACTTTTATTATTTTCCTCCTTTTTAAAGGTCTATTAAGTCTAAGTGTTCTCAAAATGTCCTTGATTGTGGGTGGAGTCTAGTTGGCCTACCAGGCATCACACCCCTAAAGAAAACTGACTGA
>NW_008387665.1:0-225 GCF_000622305.1 Nannospalax galili
CGACCATCTGCACGTCAGAGGGGGCATGTGACACCACCATTTGCACGTCAGTGGGGGCATCTGACACCACCATCTGCACGTCATAGGGCGCATGTGACACGACCATGTGCACGTTAGAGGGGACAGGTGACACGACCTTGCGCACGACAGAGGGGGCAGGTGACACGACCATGGGCATGTCAGAGGGGTCAGGTGACACGAACATCTGCTCGTCAGAGGGGCAGG
>NW_008387666.1:0-225 GCF_000622305.1 Nannospalax galili
CCCCTCTGACGTGCACATGGTCGTGTCACCAGCCCTCCTGGTTGTGCACATGGTCGTGTCACCTGCCTTCTCTGACGTGCACATGGTCTTGCTACCTACCCTCTTAGTTGTGCACATCATCACGTCACCGGCCCTGTTTTATGTCCACACGGTTGTATCACCTGCCTTCTCTTCCATAAAGACGGTCTTTTCACCGGCCCCTTCTGACGTACAGATGATCATGTC
>NW_008387667.1:0-226 GCF_000622305.1 Nannospalax galili
GACACTTTTATGGATGAAATATGTTGGGATTTTGTGTAGGCATAAATAAAACAAGGTTGTTTACAAGTCTATTTTAATTTTTTATTTACTTATTTATTCTTGTGTGTGTGGTATATGTGGAGGCCAAGTAGAGGGTATCACCTTCAGCTTTCTTCATTTGAGACAGGGTCTTTCACTGAACCTGGAGCTAGGCTGGAGGTCAGCAAGTCCCAAGATCCTCCTGTCT
>NW_008387668.1:0-225 GCF_000622305.1 Nannospalax galili
AGCAATCAGTGCTCTTAACTGCTGAGCCATCTCTCCAGAAACTTTTTAAATTAGGGTAAATAACACACATAATGGGTATAAGAAATTTAGTGAAACCCAGTCTGGGCAAGGCTCTTACAATCTTTACATGTGTCTTCCACAATGCTCCCTGTTGCTAGGTAAGGAACAACTGACCTTTGAAGCTGACTAGACCTTAGTAGATGGACTTCCATTGAAGATGTCTGG
>NW_008387669.1:0-226 GCF_000622305.1 Nannospalax galili
CACTCAATGGGAGGAAATGCATTTGTGGTATTGAAAAAATACACATGGCTGAAGAGAAAACCCCAAACTCTCACATCCCTTGACTGTTGTGGGGTGCTTCACCAGAAAAGACCACTCAAAGTTTTGCCAAATGAATGTCTTTTTCTAGCAGGCCAGCAACTACACAAGGGTGTCGGAACCCAAGTGCAGCCCCGAGCAGTCTCTAGGGTAAGGTTTTAGACAGAGA
>NW_008387670.1:0-226 GCF_000622305.1 Nannospalax galili
GGTCTCTCACTGGCATGTGGGGCTTGTCAATTAAGCTAGGCTTGAATGTTCAATGAGCCCCAGGAGTCTGCCTGTCACCACCTTCTCCACTTCCACAAGTGTCACTGCACTCAGCATTTACAGAGCTGTTATGGATTGAACTCAGATTCTCATGCCTGTATGGCCAAGCACTTATCAACTGCGTTATCTCTCTAACCCTGAGGGATTTATTTATATAATCAAAATA
>NW_008387671.1:0-226 GCF_000622305.1 Nannospalax galili
CCTCTTTGAAAAGCATTTGTTTAAAAGGTGAATCCATACTACCATCAGGCAACCAGGAAGGCAGCAGCATGATTCTAAAATAACTGAAAGGTCAATTATTTTCTGTGAATTTGAAAATCAACGGTGGCTTAATTTATACACTGTCATTTAGGTCAACATCTTCTGTTCCCAAGATATACCCCAAATTCTTGGAAAACTCTCTCACTTCTCTATACCTGCTATGAAA
>NW_008387672.1:0-226 GCF_000622305.1 Nannospalax galili
TGTTGCCGTTTTGGTTTGTTTTGCCCCAACTGGCTTGGAACTTGCTATGTAACCAGGGTGGCCTCAAGCTCAAGCAATCCTACCTCTGCCTCCCAAGTACAGGATTATGCACTACTACATCCAGCCGGTGTTTTGCTTGGCAAGCCATGCTTTCTGGACTGGATTAAATCTCCAACAGTCTCCTTAGGAGGATAAGCTTGTGTAATGCATATGTGAGGATCCAGGC
>NW_008387673.1:0-226 GCF_000622305.1 Nannospalax galili
TTATTTTTTGAGACATGCTTTCCTATAGCCTAGGTTTGACTTGAACTTACTGCATAGCCAAAGATGACTGTGAAATGTTCCTTCTGCCTCCACCTTCTAAGTACTGGACTTGTAGGTGTGAGCCACCACATCCAGCTTCAGTCTTTTTAAAGGCTGAGGAAAACACCATTGTGCATCTATGCCAGGTTTTCTTTATCCATTCATCTACTTATGAACACCTAGGCTG
>NW_008387674.1:0-226 GCF_000622305.1 Nannospalax galili
GTAGGTTAGGGTTAAGGTTAGGTAGAAGATTAGTTTTAAGGTTTTGATTAGGGTTCCGTTTCGTGCTAGATTTCTGGATAGGACTAGGGTTAGGATTGAGTCTGCGTTATGTATTGAAGTTTGGGTTTAGTGTTAGATTTAGGGGTATGTTTTGGTCTAGGTTTATGTGCAGGTTTAGGCTAAGTTTTACAGTAATCCTTAGGGTTAGGGCAAGGTTTAGTGTTAA
>NW_008387675.1:0-226 GCF_000622305.1 Nannospalax galili
ACCAACAGTTGATTAGGAAAGAAACAAAGGTAAAAAGCAGTGACACATACACCATGTGAGGTTTTAGCAGGTCTCCTTGAAGTGGTCTAAGAGTTTGTATTACTATCACCTTAGACTTTGATAGAGAAGCCAAACACAGTAGTTCCATGTGTGGGAGAACTACTAATCAGACCCTATGTTTTATCAAGATCACCAGGTGATTTATGTGCACATTAAAGTTGAGCAC
>NW_008387676.1:0-226 GCF_000622305.1 Nannospalax galili
ATGTCATCTTCAAAGGTGCTTTTCTTTCTTTTACTACTGACATTTCTTTTGCTTCCTCCTCTAGTTTTATTTATTGAGATAAGAGTTGAAGCACGATGCTGAGTAGGAGTCACGAGAGTGGACACCTTGTCTCCTTCTTGACACCAGTGGGAATGCTGTGCCTTTTCTCCTGCATGATGCTGGCTGTTGGTTCATCATATATGGCCTTTGTTATGTTGAGGTGTAC
>NW_008387677.1:0-226 GCF_000622305.1 Nannospalax galili
CTTAAAAAGTGATAGGGATATATTAACAGAATCCAAGAGCTAACCTGTTGAAAGCTCAGTGTTCAAAGTTTGAACAGTCTATGCCAGAATAATATAATAGTGTTGGATAAAGTTACAACATAAAAACTGTGAGAGGGATAGGATCTGACCTGAAGCAATGAATAACAACATGTGAGAATGACTTTTACAATGTGTGCCTACCCTGGATGTATTAGTCACTTTTCTG
>NW_008387678.1:0-226 GCF_000622305.1 Nannospalax galili
GTAGAGGTCAGATGAGGGTGTTGGGTCCCCTGGAACTGGAGTTATGGTTGTTAGCTGCCATGTGGGTACCTGGAACAAAACCTGGGTCTTCTGTAAGAGAAGGTTGTTAGCTGCCATGTGGGTTCTGGGAACTGATCCTGGGTCCCCTGAAACAACAGTAAGTACTCTTAACTGATAAGCCATTTTTACAGCCACCCATAATTTATAGTTTTTAACCATGCTCTAG
>NW_008387679.1:0-226 GCF_000622305.1 Nannospalax galili
CTGTGGGCCCCTGAGCACTCATGGCGCCTAGTTTCTTTTTATTTTCTCAAAGGTCAACTGATTGGGTCATTGGGGTAACTGACTCTCTCCTTGATGAGTGTGGGAAGGAGGTGTGACTATAGCTTGCTGTCACAGTAGTTGGGAGGACACTTCCAGGTAACACTCCACCCGTTCCTCCACCCACTAACCTCTTCCACAAAAGTCCCTAAGCCTTGGAGGGAGTGGT
>NW_008387680.1:0-226 GCF_000622305.1 Nannospalax galili
GGCATAACACACACATATAAAATAAAAATAATAAAATATTTTTAAAAAGAAAATAATCAAAATGCATTATATGTGTGTATGAAATTGTCGAAGAATACATTCAAGTATATAAAAAGATTTTTTTAATCATCCCATTTGTCCATCACTTTTAAATACTTCCAAATGATATACATTAGATCCTTTTAAAGCAGGGCACATCCCTTAAATCCCAACATTTAGGAGGTAG
>NW_008387681.1:0-226 GCF_000622305.1 Nannospalax galili
ATCTATGAACTCAAGAAGACAATTTGTGGGACTTGGTTTTCTCCTTCTGCCATGTGGTTTCCAGGGACTGAACTTAATATTGACAACCTTTGGGGCAAGAGCCTTTATTCAGTGAGCTAATAGGCCAGTCCTGTTAGGCAATGTCAAAATTTTAAGATTTAAAAAAATTTAATTTGGGGCTGGAGAGATGGCTCAGAGGTTAAGAACAATGGTTGTTCTTGCAGAA
>NW_008387682.1:0-225 GCF_000622305.1 Nannospalax galili
ATGGTCGTGACACCTGCCCCCTCTGACGTGCACATGGTCGTGTCATCTGCGTCCTCTGACGTGCAGATTGTCGTGTCACCTGTCCCCTCTGTTGTGCACAGTGGCCTGTCACCTACCAGTCTCTGATGTGCACATGGTCGTATCAGCTGCCTCTCTGATGTGCACATGGTCAGGTCACCTGCTCCCTTTGACGTGCACATGTTCGTGTCACCTGCCATCTTTGAC
>NW_008387683.1:0-226 GCF_000622305.1 Nannospalax galili
AGCCAGCTTCTTGCTCCTGCCCCCATACCTTCCTTCTCTGCCATGATAGACGCTATTCCTCCAGAACATATGCCAACACAAACTCTTTCTTCATTAAGTTGCTTTGGTCATGAAATGTTATCATGCCATCAGCAACAGAAAAGTAATAGACCAGGTAAGGATCTAGACTTTGAGGTTGAGCACAATGAGGAGGTATGGACTGCAACCCATGGTCTCTCAAGTCCAT
>NW_008387684.1:0-226 GCF_000622305.1 Nannospalax galili
GTAACAGAAAATGGGCTCCCTCACTTGAGAAAGAGGTTCTTTTATTCGACAGTCCTAGGTTGTAAGGTGGTCCTCCTCATGCACTATTTTCTAGAGCCTGGAGCTAGACATTTCATGGAAGCTAATAACGCACTTTTCTTCATTCATTATCTTCAGACAAGGTTTATTACAAAGCAGATTGTCTGGGTGCTGGTCCTCACATTTACAGAGCCCTGAAAATATTTCA
>NW_008387685.1:0-225 GCF_000622305.1 Nannospalax galili
CCTGGAACTCACTATGTAGACCAGGCTGACTTCAGTCCCACAGAGATCTGCCTGCCTCTGCCTACCAAGTGATGGGATTAAAGGCATGTGCCACCATACCTAGCTCTTCTCAGTCTTTAAAAAATACATTTTAAGAGGCCTTGCATGAGTGAATTAATATTCTGAATCTCCTAAAGAAATAATACACTGGGGGCTGGAGAGATGGCTCAGCAGTTAAGAGCACTG
>NW_008387686.1:0-226 GCF_000622305.1 Nannospalax galili
GGTTAATGTTAGTCCTAGGGTTAGAGTGAGGGTTAGGACTAGGATAGGTTTGAGGGTTATGATTAGATTTACATTTAGGGCTAGGGTTCTGGATAGATTTACGTTTAGGTTTGGGTCTAGGTTATGTGTTGAGGGTTATTGTTCAGGTTCCAGTTAGTGGTAGATTTAGGGTAATGGTTAGTGTAGGGTTAGGCTTAGTTTTAGGGTTAGGGCAAGGTTTATGGTT
>NW_008387687.1:0-226 GCF_000622305.1 Nannospalax galili
AAAAAAAAAAATTACAATGATGAAACTTAACAAATAAAGAATGGCCAAGGAAGAAACAAACATAAAATTTCAGAAGTTACTACCAGTTCAACAATAGAAAATATACATATACATATATTCTGTCATGTTCATTATATGTTATTTCTCTACAAGTTCAACAATACTAAAAATATTTTCTGTCCTATAAATCAAGTATTTAGGAATATTTAAAATATAATATTTGGCC
>NW_008387688.1:0-226 GCF_000622305.1 Nannospalax galili
GTAAACAGTATGGGAAAGCCTTCAGATTTTATGGGTGCCTTTAAATACATAGAAGAACTCACATGATTGCAAACAATGTGGTAAGGCCTTCAGAGAACTCAGTTCCCTTTAAAGACGTAAAATAATTCATACTGGGGTAAAGTTGTATGAATTTAATCAGTGTGCTTTAGTCCTTAGGACTACACATGCTTTCAGTTATATAAGAGCTTGTCTGGACATTCTAGCA
>NW_008387689.1:0-226 GCF_000622305.1 Nannospalax galili
GATGGTGATTAACACAGAAACCCACAATTGGCCAATATGCACAGAACAAGAGGCCAAAGAGTGCTTATCCCTGATTAGGACACCTATTTCAAATCTCTGCTTCCCAAGACTCAGTGATCATTGCAGAAGGATAGGAGGAAAGATTATAAGAGGCACAGGGAGCTGATGGCCACAGAGAAAGTTTTCCAGACAGGTGGTCAGTTACACATATAAACTCACAACAATG
>NW_008387690.1:0-226 GCF_000622305.1 Nannospalax galili
CTCACAAGATTCCCAGCTGGGTAAGGTCAATGTTTAATTTTCTCTGACGTATCAGGCTTAGCAACTTCTAGTACCATGAAAGCTAGCCAGTAAAGATGAGGCTTTGAATTCAGCACCAGCTAGTTTTCCCCTTGCTTGTTCTACAGCTCATGTATGTATTGTCTTCAGTACTAGGGTCCTAACATAAAGTTCTTGTGAGTAACCAAGATCAGGGGCAGTAGCTAAT
>NW_008387691.1:0-226 GCF_000622305.1 Nannospalax galili
TGGGTTGTTTGATTTATTGATGCTTAATTTTTTTGAGTTCTTTGTATATTCTAGAAACTAATCCTCTGTCAGACATACAGTTAGTAAAGATATTTTCCCATTATATAGATTGTCTCTTCACAAAAATAGTGCTAGCCTTTGATGTACAGAAGCTTTTTGGTTTCATAAGAGTAGTAGGAGGCCTCCAAAGATGGCGCGGACTCAGAGCCCTGGGATTCAGCAAGAA
>NW_008387692.1:0-226 GCF_000622305.1 Nannospalax galili
AAGTCGATTGGGCCCTCCGAGCCTTGACTCCCCCAGCCTCACTCACCCTCCTATCTCCCCTGCTGGTCTCTCCTCCTAGCCTGGGTCCTGTCCAGAGCAACTGAGTTCCTTCTCAGGTCCCTAGGAGCACTGCTTCTGGGCCTGGAACCACCCTCAACTCCCTCTGCCTCCCTGGTTCTGTACAACCCAACAGCTTCTTTCCTGGACACTGGGGCTGACCTTTCCT
>NW_008387693.1:0-226 GCF_000622305.1 Nannospalax galili
TTCCCCAACCATCTATCCAGTGGCGTGGAATTTTTTGGCTTGGTTTCAGCTCCATCTCTTCTTCTCCCATGCTCACAACATGTATTGTCTTCAGCAACATGGCCTTACCAACCTAGTGTACAAACGACATTAGTGGCAATAGCCTTGGTGAATTTGAGGATCTCTAGGATCTCTTTGACTGACAGCTCATAGGGGGCAACCCACCCCTGGTACTGTAGATTTTCTT
>NW_008387694.1:0-226 GCF_000622305.1 Nannospalax galili
AATGAGACCACTCTGTGGATAGAAAAGCAATTTATTGGGGAGCATACTGCCAGACTGTGTCATGAGAGTAGAGAGCAGTAGCTCAACAGGGGAGGTTAAACAGGTTTTATAGACCCTTCAGAGGTCTGGGGGTTCTGGCTGGCATAGGTAGACTGGCAGCAGATATCCATCTGCCTAGGGCATGGTTAGCTGTTAGAGACAAAGAGGCTGAGGAGGCTTGAGTCTC
>NW_008387695.1:0-226 GCF_000622305.1 Nannospalax galili
CGTCAAAGATGGTTGGTGAAACGACCATGTGAACGTCAGAGATGGCAGGTGACAAGACCGTCTGCACGACAGAGGGCACCGGTGACACAACCATCTGCACAACAGAGGGGGCAGAAGACATGACCGTCTGCCCGTCAGAGGGAGTAGGTGACATGGTCATCTGCACAACAGAGGGGGCATGTGACACCTACATCTGCATGACACTGTGGTCAGGTGACATGACCAT
>NW_008387696.1:0-226 GCF_000622305.1 Nannospalax galili
AAAAAAAATGGTGTCAGTCATATCTGAATTGTATACTTAGGGGATGGTAGGAAATGAAAATGATCTGTGTAAGAGCAGTCTCTGCCTCAGTGGCTGAACTAGGTATGGGACTTGGTTTGACTGGCTTTTCTTCCATTTGGCACACAATACAATGCCTCCCAGAAGGACCTGTAAGAGACTGGAACTAATATCAGAATGATTTGCATGACCTGGCAGCCATAAAGCA
>NW_008387697.1:0-226 GCF_000622305.1 Nannospalax galili
ACATATATAGTGTCCTCAGCAACTGGAAACAACCTAGATGTCCATCACCTGATGAATGGATAATGAAGGTGAGATACATCTGCACAAGGGAATATATTCAGGTCTTAAATGAAATTATGGAATTCATTCACAGGTAAATGAATAGAAGTGGAAACAATTACCCTAACTGAGGTGATTTAGACTGAAAAACAAATGTCACACGTTCTCTCTCATAGCTGGATGCTAG
>NW_008387698.1:0-226 GCF_000622305.1 Nannospalax galili
GTATAAAAGCTTAGGTGTTATGTTCTTTGCAGATAAGCAGCCTTGTCTAGTAACTAACTGGCACACAACTTCAAAGTGCTGTTCAGACTGGGTTCCTTGGCTGCCAGGTGCTGTCCATTCTGAACAGAGCCAGCACCAAAACAGTGAACTGGAGAGTGATTGATCAGGATATTGAGATGCAAACAAGGCCTGGAAATTCCAAAGATGTAGAAATGGCTGGAGCAGT